>NC_083621.1:26155437-26190437 GCF_963584025.1 Labrus mixtus
ACAACAGAAGAGAAGGAGCTCCTTTCATTAAAACCTAATGTATTCTCTAGCCCTTCAAATGTATAATTTATTTTATTTATGTAATAAATCTACCTATGACTTGTGGTGGTAGTTTTATTTACTCTGTAGCACAAGCAGAAAACAGAGGCAGAAGAAGAAAAGGACAAAAGGCTGAAAAAGCTAACATTAGCCAAGACAACTTTAGTTAAGTCATAAAACATCAACTAAGACTACGAGAAAAAACCCTGAGATAACAACTCATGTTATTGTGCTGGAAAAGATTGTGCTGTTCCTGCTTCTCCTTCTCAAAAGCCTTTCAAGGAGATGTATCATCAGTTACAAGAAACCCACCTAACATGAATTTAGAGTGCATTTAAAAAAATAAATGTAGTGCAAACATGTTATATGATCAATGTGTTATTCCTCCCCCCATTTACAAACATGTGTCAGTAAACTGATGTGAAAGTTTCACGGGTAGGTTCATTTTGTGATCAGGCTCTCATCCTGCCTGCGTGTAGCTCCATCTTATTTCCAGAAAAAGTACACACAAACTGCAGAGCTGGAAACGTATGGCTGACGCGTGCTTCATGAAAAACTCCAGTTCAGGCTCTTCATTTCAATACGTTACAGAAAGTTGTTCTTGTCAATACAGATACAAAAAATATATACAAGACAACAAATAAACTAAATGTCAAGACCAGTGTGCTCCACAGATTAAAATAGAACAATCCAGCCAGCACTGGCAGCATGCTGTGAGCTTCAACCAATCAGCAGCCAGGGTTGACTTCAGTCTTGATTGCCTTCAATTAAGCATGCTGCACTTCAAACAATCAAACAATCCATCCATCCATCCATTATGTACATACTGCTTTTCCCATCCAGAGTTGTGGAGGGACTTGAGCCAATCCCAGCTGTCATAGGGTCAGGGGCGGGGCTACACCCTGGACTGTCTGCCAGAGACACAAACAACCAGCCACACTTATATTTACACCTTGGGACAATTTAGAGTCAGAAATTAACCTTAATGTCTTTGAACATGTCGAGAGAACCCACGCATGGACAGGGAGAACACTCAAACTCCACATAGAGAGGACCTGTACCGACGGGTGATTCGAACCAGGAACCTCCTCCTCTGTTGAGGCTACAGCGCTGACCAATACACCACGTGCAGCCCGGATCAAACAGTTAAAGATATCTACTGCACACTCATGTATGAGTGGCTCTAACACTGCCCTCAAAAGTTTGATCTGGCGGCTGGCCCAAGTTAAAAGGTTGAAATAAAAATATCTCTTGTCAAGAGGGATTGAGATCGCTTTACCGCCCGCTCAAGACCTGATCCCAATTGAATGTTTCTGGAAAAAAAAGGTTGCAGAATCACAACAAACTATTAGAGTTGTATTCCAGTTCCCTCTAAAACATCTCTTACTAATGCTTAACCGTGTATTTTGTTTGTTCAGCTCTTGCTGAGCTGTTTTCATTTGTGCAGCTTGGTATTTGTCATGCAGAAAAGCTGATATGCAGTAGCGAGGATGACTGGAACATAACTTTTTTTATCTTCTTACCCGGTTACTAAGCAAGCTTCTGTTTTGATGATGCACACATAGTGGAGAAGCATAAGACGAATGCCACCAGCACGCAGGGCTTGAAGGCAGCGAGTGGTTTCAGTTCAGATGTCTGCCACCACAATCATCACTACACAAATTTGTCTCTGAGGATTTGAAAGATCAAAGACGCACATCCTGTGTGTAAACTGTTTTTTATATGGGGTCTGTGCCATAAAGAGCATCAGCATTCTTACTACTGAGAAAAGATTCTGCTTTGATGCTGACACTCAGGACAAGAACAAAAGTCCTAATGTGATTCAAATGAATGTAGACTAATGTAATGTGAGGTATGTCCAGTAGAGGGAAGCAAAACTCTTATCACCAAACTGAAGTCACTAGTAATGCTTCTTTAGTGTGCGTGTGTTTGTGTTGCTACAACTTCAAGTGTTCCTGGAACTAATCAATTAATGTTGGAGCCCGAGTAACAACAGGGTGCAGAGGACTGAGGAATACTGCTGGCAGCTTATTTCCCATGATGCTCTCTGTTTGGCAGCTTTAACCCTACACAGTGTACACAGGGCTCTGAGGCTGTCAGTCACAATTAAACTATGTAGGTGGGCTGTCAGATACTGCTTGTTCTTTTCAGAAAGTCAAGGTTCTTTTGTGCAGGGCAGGAGTTGAAGGACCAGAGGAGAGGACCCTGCCATGTGACAACCAGGTACTGAATCTACATATTGTTGGTTTTCTGCAAAGAGACACGTCTTCCTCGACCAATGAATCTACACATGAAAGAGAAATTTGTAATTGAAACATCTGAGTGGATGAGAGGAAGTCCCTTTTTGCTTCATCAACATGTTTTTTTAACCATGAATGAAACACTGTCCATGTGTTAGCCAATCATTAACATACTGTACAGAGTGTCCTTTTCCTTTCACTTGAAGTTCTAGCCTGCCTTTAGACTTTGTAAATATACCAATGTTTGAATGCACTGATGAGAGGATTGTCAATAATCATGTTTGCAGATGATAGATGACTGTTTATTTGTTTTACATACTGTGTTGTTTAGTAAATGCCCTTTAGAACAGATGTTTTGGTCCCTTATGGCTGAAAAAGTGTAACGATTAAAAATGTTGTTTCTGTTCAATTCAAATGCCCGCAGGCGAGCCATGATGACACTGAGTCAGCACGAGGAATACCAGCTGTTATGGTATAGCATCCAGTCATTTCATCATCAGAAAGTTGGTAACACAGTTCTCTGTTTCAGTGTAGCGTTGAAACCACAACCACTGCCAGACGTCCAAGAGTATCAATAGACAAAACCTGTGCAGTAATTTAAGTTTTCACATAAAGGTACTTACAAATAAAGCATTTCAGTTTAAGAATATAAATAAAAATCGTATACAGAAAGGTTCTTACTGTGAGAGTTGAGATCTTCAGACTGAGTTCATGTTTGTTGTCTGGTCTCACAATAAGTTAAGGTCTGCTCCAAAATTTAAACCATTAAATCAACACAAAATATTTCTGATACAGCCATTTATTGTCAAACTGGCATCCTTTATTCAAAACTTGTTTTGGCCTTTAATTTTGTTCTATTGTTCATTTGTTTTTTTTAAATCTTTTTTCACCATTTAAGATGCTAAGACTATATACTGTTTAAAAATACTGTCTAAGATGTATTTCCTCCAAAATACAGGTCTGATTTTGAGAACTTTTAAATGCATTAGAAGTTCCTGTACCAATAAACTTGCCTGGCCAAGAAGGCCATCTTTGGAAATGAGCTGACTAAATCTTTGACTTTTTCCATAATGTACCCTGAAGCAGGAACAGCAGCCCGTTCTATTTAAGATAGAAATAGCTGGCTGTGTCTGCACAGGCTGGGGTCAGTCTGGTCAGCCTGTCTGTCTTGTCTCTCTAGAGAACAAGGGCTCACCCATGACTGCTCATGCTGCACCTATCAGTGCTGTGGGATAAACAGCCGCAGTTCAATCCTCGGACGTAGCTGCAGAAAGTCTGAAGTTTCCCTCTGTGGCCTCAGCCTGCGGCATTGATCCAGACTCTGCTGAGCTGGTCTCTAACAAGTCAGAGCTAAACGCTGGCTCACAGGGGCTAAGGTCACATATAGACATAGACACATACACACGAAGGACATCCCACTGCAGCCATGTTAA
Source organism: Labrus mixtus (assembly GCF_963584025.1). Taxonomy (NCBI): domain Eukaryota; kingdom Metazoa; phylum Chordata; class Actinopteri; order Labriformes; family Labridae; genus Labrus; species Labrus mixtus. The sequence goes on from NC_083621.1 coordinate 26,159,150, forward strand.
TATCAGTCCATAAAGCCTATAAAGCTCCAGACTCCTGTGTTGTACTGCCTCGCTGCCTTTGTCAGGCCCTGTTGTCAGGGCCGAGGTATGTATAGCACGACGGGGCTGCCCCAACTCTCCTGGAGCCAATGAATGAGAGGATGGACGGAGGCAAGGGGAGGAGAGCAAAGGAAATACACTCATCATTGCTTTAAAGGAGAGCAGGACAGAGGGGTCGAGAGAGAGAGAGAGAGAGAGAGAGAGGAGATGGAGGGAGGGAGAGAGGGAGAAGGAGGGAAGCAGTAATGGGGTCTTTGTTCTGGTTGGTGTGACTCACAAAGGCTTGTCCGAGCCAGCACAACTTAGTTACCGTTACCAAACATAGAGAATACGAAGGGAGGAGTGTGTGTGTGTGTGTGTGTGTGTGTGTGTGTGTGTGTGTGTGTGTGTGTGTGTGTGTGTGTGTGTGTGTGCAAGGACTGTAGGATTTTTCTGCAACCAAATCAATGCAAACATGGTTTCAGTGTGTGCTATCATAGATTTCGGACACAGCTTTTCCTTCACTTTAAATCATTTTGTTTCTTTGTCCAGGTTGTTCTTTTTTCACTGTCAGTACATCACAACCAGCACAGTCAAGTTGATCAATCAACTTGTCAGACTACGTTACATAATATACAAACAACTGTAATGAAACATTACTCTTATGAAGCATCCACAGTTGATTCGCTAGTAGTTTAATATTTTAAATTTTGCTCTTTCCTAAAGAGCCAATAAACTCCTAAAATTGGTGAAGCACTTCCTTGTTGTTATGATGTCTATTTCATTGTGAATTTCAAGAGTGAAGAAAATATAGCTCTTATTTTATAGAGATAAATATCAATCATGATCCAAAAATGGTCAAAAAGTCACTTTGTCCAACATCAGATAGTTTGGCCAAGTGTAAAAAATAACATTTTCATTAATCTGGGTTCTGTTTTATTGTTTAATAGTAATTAGCGTGGTATGCTTGCATGCTCACAGACTAATCAGAAACAGGAAACAGGATATGATCATCTATATAAGCATACTATCATTTGGAGGTAAACATTTAACTAAATCCAGCCGTGTGTTGATAGTCTGTCATAAAGCTGTTAACATATCTGATAGACAAACTGTTGCTCACACACGACTGTGTTTGAAGCCGGAGACATCTTTAACCAAAAAAAACTCAAGAATCTTTAAACCAAGTTTGACAAACACTAAAAGTTGTAAACTATGTGAACACAAGATGATGGTTTGGATTAGCAAAGCAACAATGAAATCCTTAATCATCAGGACGTGACCTGATGTTAAACTGAACTTGAACTGTGACCATTGTTGTGCAGTGGTGAAGTATAAGGCTACTACTCAACATGATGTAACTGAATCCTTATAGGAGATAAAATAAAAAATATTGTGCCATTTTATGATAGGCTATATAATGTGACCCACCAAGAGCGTGATTGTTCTTCTTTTTATTCATACTGCCAAAATGAAGCCTTCTCTACATAATGTGAAGCTCTGTAAGAAGATTAGAAAATCCTTTCACTTGCCAACTTTTGAAGCAATTTAAGAATACTAGAACAATGTTATGAAACATCATCAAGGACACTATTTGTACTCATACTTATACATTTGCACTTTAACACTGAAATCAAGGGGCTAAAGACATGTACTGCTGTGTGTGTGTGTGTGTGTGTGTGTGTGTGTGTGTGTGTGTGTGTGTGTGTGTGTGTTTTCAGCTTATCCAGTAAGCAGGATGTCCTGTCCTCCCTGCTGCTATTGTAGAGTGGTTAGCCTGCCAGACGCTCCTCCCAAAGACCACTTCCCTTCCGTCAAGGGCCCCTCTCTCTCTCTCTCTGCTCTGTCCCCCTCTCTCTCTCTGCTCTGTCCCCCTCTCTCTTTCTCTCTCTCTCTGCTCTGTCCCCCTCTCTCTCTCTGCTCTGTCCCCCTCTCTCTCTCTCTCTCTGCTCTGTCCCCCTCTCTCTCTCTCTGCTCTGTCCCCCCCCTCTCTCTCTCTCTCTCTGCTCTGTCCCTCTCTCTCTCTCTCTCTGCTCTGTCCCCCTCTCTCTCTCTCTCTCTCTGCTCTGTCCCTCTCTCTCTTTCTCTCTCTGCTCTGTCCCCCCCCCTCTCTCTCTCTCTCTCTCTCTCTCTCTGCTCTGTCCCTCTCTCTCTCTCTCTCTGCTCTGTCCCTCTCTCTCTCTCTCTCTGTCGCTCATACACCCACACAGCCCCATGCCAGCCCAAACACAATGGGAACCTATCCAACACCTCCCTGTCACCTGTCTAAAAATAACTCTTTTGGGAGCCTCAGACATGAAGATTGTATTGTAACAATGGTGTGGCAGTACTTTCATCAGCCGAAATAGCCCGGCTGTTATTTTGAGGTACGAAACATCACCATTACCAGTATTGTTGGATAACAGTGAGACCCCAAAAATCTCCCCCCTTGGGATACACTTAAATTGTAATGTCCTTTTCTATCATCATAGGTTAAAGATTATATATAGTTTTTACATATGGCCATATTGTTGTTCCAAGGACAGTCTTTTTGAAAGCTGGGTTGTATTTTGATGTAGACAAATCCTTTATCTCAATTCAAATCATTTTAATTTGACAAATGAAATTCATCATTCAAATTTATGAAGCCACCAAGGGTCAGCTTTTACACTACAAATGGCATGTTATACAAATTTAAAGTAACAAAATGTTTCTTTTAAACAAACAAAAAAGACAGAAGACATGCAAAAGAAAACAGCTACCAGTTATTTTATTTTGTTTCCATTTACTTGTTTGTAGGCTGTATGTTTATGACAAGTTGTGAGTCTTAATATGAATGTTCATGAACTCTGTAGCTGGTCGTTTACTGTATAATATAGAGGTAAATGTATGTTGTTTGATAACATGGTATATGCAGAACATGCAGAACATGTCATTTCACATTGTTTCATGTTGCATTAATGCTGCTTTAAGAGTACATTTGGTTGAGTTGAATCAATATGCCATACTTTGAAACTTTATTTCAGTGAAAAATCATTAGGGTCATCACATCAGGCTACTGATCATTGATCATTGTTTCGCCCTGGAAAAAATCAGAAGTAACATAATTATAGAAGCCTGTAGCCAAAGCTCTTTGCCTGATTTTATTGGTTATGCAGTAATGTGTTAACAGTAGGCTACATAAAAATAACACAATCAGAGCACATGCGACTTAAAAGTGTTTTCCTAATAATCTGTGAACTCTATGTTGATGACACCCCCCTCCCCTTCTCTCTCTGTCCTTCCCTCTTTCACCACAATACCCTATTTACACCCCCCCTCATCCCCCTCCATCGAGCCCAGCCGCGGTGCTATTGTCTCGTTTCCTGTGGCCGTGCGAGCAACTCTCCACAAACAAGCCTGCAGTGGCTGTGATGAGGTCCCACTTCCAGCAAGCGAAGCGAGTCGTCAGGACTAATTGAAGAACTCAGAGCCGCAGGAGCTGTAGCCTACAGTGTCTTCTTCGTAGAACTGGCAAAGTCACAGTGAGGGAGAGAGGAGCTTTCTGGGGGGAAAAGTATGGAGTTTTTCTTTTGACAGCTGCGCCGGTGCCAGACTGACAAACATCAGGGACCGGGGAGGTGAGCTGTCACCATCCATTCAACTGCCAGTAAGTTTACTGTGCTTTGTCTTCAGTCAATAACATCATTGTATAGTGTCGACAAAAACACGTTTTTTGTTACTGAAGTTTGACAAAACTTTCCAGAAGCACACATTTTTACATTAAAGAATAAATGATGTGGTTTCGCCACAAATAGTAGGCGAGTTTTTAGGAGTCCAGAAAATGCTTGGTCAGATTTAAGTTCATGTTTACTCAGTAGGCTATTAAGTGTTTTGTTTGAAAGTAAAAGCAAAACACATTTCATTAGTTACTGACTAAATAAATGATGTGTCCTGAGCATAAAGGTGTCAATTAGGCTAAATTACAGTGTGCTAACCACCTCCCAACATCCCACAAACATTACACTTATTGAGGAAGTGATGCTGTAGGCTACTTTTTATATGTACCTTCACTATGTGTGTTTGGAGAAACAAAAAAACAACAGCAGCTGCTGTCATAACTAATCCACTACAATATACATCTGACAGTATGGCCTCAAGTACTGGGTGCTCATTAGATCAAAATTCTACAAGCACTTTTTATTTCTTTACAATGTCAACAAAATTGGAGACCTTTAGTTAAAGAAAACAAAGAATTTACAATCAAAACATTTTAATTGCCTTAATAGTTTGGTCTAAAATAATTCCAAATAGTGAGCAATTCATCTTGTTTTTAAATTTTCAAACAGAACAGTTATAACAACTGACTGAAATGTAAATATATTAATATTACAACCATGAAAGAAGTAAATATTACAAATGTTAAATGCTGAAACAAGTGAATTATAATGATTGCACAATGATGCGACAACTAATTGTGATGAAGCACAGCTCTAATAAAGAACGACTGAACTTTGTAAGACCTATAAGAATTATTTTGTGGGCTTAAATTGATTGTTTTCTTAATATTGAATCCTAATGTAACCTGAGCTGTTCGGCTGTAAGCAGTGAAGATGTACCTTCTTCCTCCTATGAGAGAAAGTAACAGCTGGATGTGAGTTGATCACGAACTTGATCCTTTCAGATCAGCAGGTCCCGGAGGCTTGTTTCTGTCACAGTCACGGACAACTGCGGGGGGAAGCCCTTTAACTGTGCAGCTGTCCATGACCTGTACATGAGAACCATACACACACAAATACACACGTCTGAAATCCTTCTAGGAAAGGACTTCTAGAAACCTGCAGCACGCTCAATGTGTCTCTGCTACAGGTCCAGAGTAGAGACAGATCTGGTTTCTTTCAAATATAAACTCTATGGCAGTCATATTCAATTTTCTATAGACTGCAGAAACAACATCAGCTGAATATGAAGCCAGCACTGTCAGAGGTCCTGGGACTGAGCCACAAAACACAGAACCCTAGTGCGTGTGTGTGTGTTTACATGTGTGTGAGTGTGTGTGTGTGTGGACTGGCACATGTAAGTGTTTGCCTGCTTGTGTATGCACGTGTGGAAGTTTGTGCATATATGTAAGTGTGTGTTTGGTGCAGGCGGGTACAGTGATGGCATTGTAAGGGCCGATGGAGGCTTTCTGGGAGGCGTGTGAAAACCCAGTTAAGATGTCACACTGCAGCTGGCACAGGACAGCGCTGATGGACTGCTCACACACACAGCCTTTCCTTTGTGTATGTGTGTGTGTGTGAGCGTGGTGAAAACACTGAGTGAATCTTGTCCAGAGACACTCAGAGTTTTTACACACACCATGTGCCAGCGGCAGACCACCTCGCTGCTGCTTTAGCTCTGTTGCATAACACCAGATAAGGTTGGTTCAGCTGGTTAGATCCGGTGCTGAAGTGTACAAGATTTGAACTCTAATGAAGTTGCTGGATTTTGGAATTAAGAAAGATTTGTCAAAAATGAATACAGAAGAGCCTGTTATGTTCTGGTTTAATCTTTGATAGATTTTATGCTGCTGGAACCTTCATTATCATAGAGCAACTAGAAAGTGTCTTCCTGTGATGCCTCTCCTCATGGGAACCCATGGTTTGGTTGATTTCTTTTAACATTACAGCTTAATTTTGTAATACATCATTAGATTGACTGACTGCATCTGCAATATCTTTTTACAGGAAATGATTTCAGACAATGTACTGTGAGAAAGTGTTTGCACCAGCTGAGGTTTTTCGGTTTACCTACTTCTGCTAGCAACCTACTTCTTTTTCTGTTATGATGTACTTCAAGAAATACACCTTGTCTTTCACATTCTCATATGATACTTGTTCATGTTTGACCACATAACTTTTGTGTCTTTCAAAAACACTGCTATGTTTTTAGCACATTTTGTCTTCCTCCAGTTTGGGTTCAGACTTTACTGTACTATTTTGAGAAGAGAATTAGATGTTTTTCTTTTGTGCCTGACAGTCTTGAACCTCTCACAGTGCTGATGACAAGCCTGAAGGGCTACATGCCACACTGCCATGTGAAGTGAAACCCTGTGGACAGATTCAACTATATTTATACTAGCAGATAACACATAAATGGCATTGAGGCATGGACACACACTGACAAAAATGCACGTAACAATTTGCTATGCCAACATGGACTAAATAGAAGTAATGTAGCTGATGATTAATCAATCAATCAAAAATATATGGTTGTCTCATAAAGATGTATCTTGTTGAATGGTTTTAATAGGAGGGTTTTTATGTTGTCCTAGTCAAAAATCTGAAAATACTCTTCAAATTATGCGTTGTGAATTGTAAATCCAAGTCACACATTTAAAATATATTTTTTAAACACTGTCTATGGTTTTGGTGTAATGGCTAATGGCGCACAGGTTCCATATGCTCCATCTTATGGAGAACTGAAGTTGTTTGTTTCTCCTTGGCTTGAAGCTTTTATAGTGAGGAAGTGACCATGTGCATTTCCTTTTCTCTTCACAGGATGACTGACCAGCCCTGCAGCCGTGCATCCTGACTGCCTCTGCCTCAGTGTGTGAGTCTAAATGTCCACAATGACTTGGAGGGGACTTGAATGGTGGATCCCCTGCTGACACCTCAGACCAGATTTCGTCCTCGACTGCCTCCTTTCCCCAACGGCTTTGGTGTGCTCATTTTCTCTGGAGCTTCCCTCCCTGTTGAATCTGTCACCATGGCTAGTCTGGTGCTCAACGAGACCGGAATGGAGGATTGTGGAATTGACGACTCCTTCAAGTACAACTTGTACTCAGTCGTTTACAGTGTGGTCTTTGTCTTAGGACTGATCACCAACTGTGCCGCCCTCTTTGTTTTCTGCTTCCGGATGAAGATGAGCAATGAGACCACAATGTTTATGACTAATTTAGCTTTATCAGATTTAGTGTTTGTTTTTACGCTGCCATTCAAAGTCTTCTACAATGTGAACCGCCATTGGCCCTTTGGAGACGGACTGTGTAAGGTCTCGGGAACGGCCTTCATCACCAACATCTACGGCAGCATGCTCTTCCTCACCTGCATCAGCGTCGACCGCTTCCTGGCGATAGTTTACCCCTTCCGCTCCCGCTCCATTCGTAATCGCAGAAATGCAGCGCTGGTGTGCGCCGCTGTGTGGCTTACCATTGTGGGAGGAGGAATATCGGTGACCTTCTTCTCCACCATTAACAGCACAAACAGAGCCACCACATGCTTCGAGGGCTTCTCCAAGAGCACCTGGAAGACCTACCTGTCCAAAATCACCATCTTCATTGAGGTGAGTAGGTAGAGCTACAGCCACACCATATGTACTTTTTTGAATTAATCTAACCTATTACAAAGCCCTGACGCCTTTGAGTTCCATAAAGTTTTGTCATGATTATTTATTTTCCAGATTGTGGGCTTCCTTATCCCTCTCCTGGCCAACTTGGTGTGTTCCTCGCTTGTTCTGCGGACTCTGCGTCGTCCTGTTACTGTCGGGCATGGCTGTGACAGTAAAAGACGCGTACTACGGATGATTCTGGTCCATCTGGCCATCTTCATCATCTGCTTTGTTCCATATAACTCCATCCTCTTCCTGTATGCGCTGGTGCGGACCCAGGCCCTGGCGAGCTGTGCTATTGAACGCTTTGCGCGAACTCTTTACCCGATCACTCTTTGCCTGGCCAGCCTCAACTGCTGCCTGGACCCAGTGGTCTACTACTTTACCTCGGAGAGTTTCCAGAAAAGCTTGACCATGGGAGGCAAAGGGCCTGGCTCTCGACCGGAGAGTATCCCCCGCAGTGACACTGAAACCCAGGACACAGCAATCACCCTCCCCAGAGACACACACACTCTGGCCAGTAATGGAAAAGACTCAAAGACAGCAGAGAGTCAGCTCTGACTCAGCAGGGAAGAAGGAAGATGAAGAGGGACATGTTGGGTTTGACAGGAGCCCTGAATTGGAAAATAAAAATTAAGCAATCAGCTGTTTGGTCCTGGAAGTGACAAACACATAACTCAACAGATTAGTTAAGTCCTGAGGTTAAGTCCTGAGGTATGGCCTGGGCTTTATGGATTAATCCTCCACTGGAGACCACAGGAATGTATCTGTGTGTGTGTTTTTTTATATGAGAGAGAGAACACTTCATGGACCAGAGACTGAGCCATATATTGACCAGAGACATGCAGAGCCTCTAAAAGAGACTCGGACCCTTCATCACTCAGGCTTAACATTACAAATACTCACAGGCGCACTGGATTGTGGATAAGATGGAGATTTCTGTCTACGTCGGTGAAATATGTTATTTAGTACTTTTGTAACACATTGAGCTCATCTGTTCACAGTTTGTTGTATCACTTTAGACATTTAGATAATGTTTGACACCCTTAAGTGTGAGGAGACTTATTGTTATTATAACAGAAGAGCATTGAGCTGCTGGGTTTAATGTGTCTCATGCTGAAGTTTGAGGCCATTAAACGTCTGTTTTGAAATCCTTACATGGCTGCATTGACTATTTCTGCCCCTGGTCGAGTGTTTCTTATTCATTTAAATGTGTTTTGAACTGGCACATTTTTATTTTACCTTTATATTCTAGGAGATTAAACTATTATTTTACAAGAGAAACCTGGCCAAGGTAGCAGCTATACACAATCACGACATATTAGAAAAACTACTCGTCAAAATGACTGTAGATTTCAACTCATGGAGGAGGTTTTCTACTCTGGTTCTGCTTTTTATTAGCGCGTTCTTGCTGGAGGAGCAGAGGGCCACTGATCCAGTAGAGGACATTGGCCTGTGTGCTGTGTCACAGGCCAAATGCTTATTATGACTGGAGCAATGGTCCATTGTTTGCTTGTGAATGAGCTCTCTCTGTCTTAATCTGGCCTTAGACTGCAGATCTGCTCAAAGTCTCTTACACTCAGCAATGTGCACACACTCCAAAGTACGAGTGAACGCTGCTGACTAAATTCCCCCAAATCATATTGTTATACTGCACGAAATGCCAAACAGCAGTGTCAGTAGTCAGCAGATCCAGGTGTTTGCTTCGTTTCACACCTATACATTTTTCTACATTTTGGGCATATATTTATTGAGTAGGTCATGAGCATGCCATCAGGATGAAAACTCTGATCAAACAGGACCCCAGTGAGGATTAAGGCACAACAACTCCGCAAAATCAGTGCAAAGACAAATCGGGATGGCCAGTAAAAAAAACTCTGTTTTCCCATCTTGTTTATACTTGATGAACTTCAACATGCACATGTGCGCTGTTCTCTGCAGCAGAGACCTAAAGAGTCCAAAACGAGGGAAGCTTTGGTAACTTCTAAGCCTTTTTGTACAATCCATAATTATTTAATTTAACCTTCACTCTGTCGGAGTGTAACCTGAATTACAAAAGACCAATTGTTTTCAGACAGTTATTAAACAGAAGTGGCAACAAATGTATTAACTTTAAGACACAATGCATGGAGAACCCTTAAAAGTAAAGTAAAGAAAACATGGAAAGAAGCACAGAGAACCATTTTGACCATTTAATATTGGCAGCTCTGTGACTATTTCCAGCCTTTGACCGTGATGGTGCACTGTCCATAAGTGTGTTGTCTATTACTGCTTGTATATTATAGGCTGCTGCTGGAGAGGGGAACTATCATAGGTTTTGGGTCTGGAACAAATATGTTTGTACTAGCTGTTTATCTGTTCTTTCATAATGTCATGCAAAGTAAGAGATGCATGGCTGTACCTGGGAATAAAACATACCTTATTTCCTGCTGCATGGTTACTTGTATGTACGATGAAGGAGAAAGGAAATCGTACATAGCCATTCTGGAAGAGTGATTAATGTAATTCGGTGCACCCAGCAGCCGAGAGACAACAGTAGATGGATTCAGGGATTTGGGGTCAAGGGTCTCAGAGAGGAGGTTTAATAAGACGATACTGTAGAGCAGGAAATAAGAGGAATGGGAGTGTAGAAAACATGCAAGAGACGGCTGTCGTCTGTTGAGTGGATCATGTCAAGAATGTGTTGACATATTGCAACAGAAGGCACTTGACCCTTAAAACATGGTCTTTAAAGAAGCAATCCCGCCTTCTTAGCAGGAAGACAGACTGCATACTGCAGATCAGTAAACCGTGAATATTGGCCTACACTGACCTCTGGTGGTCAGAAGTTTGCACAAATAGTTTAGCCAAAACACAAGAAGCTCCAGTGACTATTATCTATAATGTGCTATATACTTAGTGTTGGGGCTCTACATTGACCTTTGTTTGAGGTGAAACCATGCTGTAGCAGCACAGGAGGTGACAGTAACACCAGCCCTGCCTACCATACCTTGCTTAGCCAGAATTCTATTCATACCGTTTCTGTTTCATGAGTGTGACTTGATGTTCTCACAGGGGTGTGAAACTAACAGGATGGACCACTGGGACCTTGCAATTTAGAGGCATATTATGAAAAATCCACTTGTACAGTGTTTTTGAACATATATTCTGGTAACCTGAGTGTCTACTGACCCACAAAATGTGAAATAAACCCATCCAGTCCTTTGTTTGTGGTCTGCATAAGTCCACTCCCCTCCCTTGATATCTCCACCCATGGACTCCACCCCCAACCTAGACCAAAACTTTTGCGCAGGTCTACCTGGGAAACTCAGGGGGGGGGGGGGGGGGGTCATTACATTTAAAGAGACACACACACCAAAACGGCGCGTTCTGAGAGAGCTGGTTTATACAGGGTCACAAACCTCCTCTGGTGCTTGATTCATGTTATATTTTGACCAAAGCACAGCACAGATGTTTCATTTAGACCACAGGGGACTGTTTGAAAAGGTGGAAAAAGTGGTATAATATGTCCTCTTTAAAACAGGAAGTGTAGCATCAGACAGTGGAAGCAGGTGAACACTTGTATTTCTGTCACAACTCCAAACACAGCAAGAGCAAATTAGGACAACATTTAAATACTTTACAGTATGGAAGTGCTGGTGTATACAATCTGCCTGTAAACGCTGAATAAGTCACCTTTAGACATCTGCAAGTTAGACTAGAGGATCCCATATTTCTGTGTCTGTCTTTCTTCTATTAAATTCATGTATTTACTTCTAGGTGCTGTACATTTGTTTTCTTAACAACAGAGTCACCATCTAGATGTATCCAATACTGTGGTGGTGGTGGTGGTTTTGCTAGAGACTTAATGACGTAGCAAACTGTAGACAAACACTCGCATGCAATGAGGGCAGAGCTTCCCCTTCCCCTTATCACTGTACCTATATAAAAACAGAGAGCCAGAGAGCAGCTCAGACCTCATGCAATACCAAAACCAAAACCCTATTGTTAGCAAGTCACTTTAATGCTCACTTTTTGCAAATGCACAGAGCGACGACATTTTCTCTCTGCTGCTAAAGTGAGAAGGGAAGGTTTGCCGTTGACCCTGTTTGCTGCTGAAGAGCTCGACGAGGAGGAGAGAGTGTGCCTGTGCGTCAGTCTGCTGTTTACAGAGGAGTGTGAAGCTGCTGGAGCATGTGGTTGCTGGTGGTCATTGACCTCGTCACATCCATGCTGATCATATAGGAAGAAGACAAAGAAACTTAAGGTAAATACATAGTTGCTGTTTAGAGAGAACTGTCTGGCAGGCGGTCACACTTCTGTGATTCGTCTGAACATTTGTGGTCAGAGTCATGTTTCTTATTTTGCTGATGACAGCAAGTTTGATATTAAAGCCTTTGTCGCTTGACATTTGACATCAAAATACATCATTGTGCTCAGTTTAAAAGCCACTGCTTCAGTCAAATTTGGGAAAAATGTTGAAAGTTATTTTCATTTTTAATGCCAGCTAAATCTTCAACATTATCTGCTATAACTTTTGAAACCTTTGAGTGATCTTAGGGCTGAAACTTTAAGACGCAGACAGAAACTGTTCAAAAGAGTTGTCAAATTATATTTTAACTCAACAATGACAAACATATTCAATCGGCCAAATTAATATCTCTTTCACAAGTTGTAGTAAGTACTTCCCTAAACTTCAGTGTTAGAAAATACTGCTGCACAGTTTAACTGTACAGGTAATAGAAGAGCATCCATTGGATGACTGAAGCAGACTGTGAATCCATCTGCCAATAGGAGTAGGAGTCAAAGCTGGTGATAAATAAACAGTTAGGCAGCAAAAAAAAACTGACGCTGGTTTTCTGTTCTCCCTTTGGGGCCACCAGAGGAAGGGTGTGATCTCGTCTTGATGGCAGGAGGAAGGGCGATGTTTCAGTGATAAGCTGAGAAAATGTGCAGAGTCTTTTCTACACACATTTCCTGCTGCAATCTTTTGCCACACAGAAGCATCTCTGATTACACTTTATATCTGTGTTTTCATAAATCTGATGACGTTGCATTGCATGGACAAACATATTGTTATACCTATAGAGAAAGAAGCTATACCTTAGATGATGCATGTAAGAAGCTATGACGTAGATGATGGATGTAAGAAGAGAGGATGCAATGTTGCGGTACAGGTTGCAGGACATTTCCTGTGACAGGTTTCATGTTCATATTTGTTTCAGTGTATTTAAAAACAAGATGCAACCTTTCAGATTCACTTTTTTAATATGAAAATGTAACAGCTTAAGATACAAATAATTTTTTTAAATACTTTTTATTTGATAGTTTTGAAGAAAAACAACATAAACTGTCAGAATGAGCATATATACATTTGTATATGGTTTGCATAGAAGATCTACCCATAACTGCATCATGTCAAACTGAAGGATGCATTGAGGAGGAATTTTTAGTGGACTGAGTTCATAATTTTTGTTGCCAAAAAGCAACAATATTTTTCTCAATTATTTTAGCCAACATCGATAAACTGCCATTCAAATTAGAACTCTGATTATCGCAACATTTCATGACAACGAAGCACGATTTATGCTGCTGACTAAAATCATATTGTGCACTACAGCTTGTAGTTTTGCAAACAGCCAGCCAAAGACGTTCTCATAACTTTGCATCACTACACTGCAAGTGTTCAACACCCACATGTTTCAAAAGGGGGCTCAGTGAAATGCTTCTTAGTGCTAAGATGGAGCAGACGAAACTAGTTAGTTCATGAAGGTGTGTAAACACTTTCTGACAGTGCTTGATAAGACTTGATTGTAAAAATTATAATATTTGCTGCTTTCTTTTCTCTATAGTCTGTTCATACTCGGCTTTATCTGGTTTACTGACTGATGATTCAGCTTGATCCTCGCCTATTTGTGTGTTTTTTGTTTAACTTTTTGTTTTGTTTGTTTGTTTTTTTCAAGATTTTTTTTGCTGTCGACTCTAGTCTGTCTTCAGGACATCTAAATATGTGCCTCTTGTCTTTCCTTCTGTCATTGTGTGTATGTTGCTGGGTGTTCATGTGCATTGTGTTTGTCTGTTTTATTGTAAAGAAAAATTATAAATAAAATATTGAAAAAGTTAGACATGTGTCTGTAGTTTGCTGAGCTGTCTGAATCAAGGCTATGCTTTTTATTAACTGAGTTTAATTCCAGCTAGTATGAATGATATATGAGCCTGTTGAATAAGACAGATCGAGCTTGACTAATGGCTAACTATGGGTACGACTTCTTAAAGCAGTCAAGTTGGAACGGGATCAAGGACATATACACTGTAGGGGTGGCTGTGGCTCAGTAGGTATAGTCGGTTGTCTCTCAATCGGAAGGATTTGGGGTTCGATCCCCAGCTCCTGCAGCCACAAGACCGAAGTGTTCTTAGGCAAGACACTTAACCCCAAACTGCTCCCGCTGCTTCGTCGGTGGCGTTTAAATGTGAATGAATGGGATTAGTTACTTCTGATGGCCACTTGTCATATCAGCCTCTGTCATCAGTGTGTGAATGTGTAGGTGTGACCTGCGGTGTAAAAGTGCTTTGAGTAGTCAGAAGACTAGAAAAGCGCTATACTGTACAAGCTCAAGTCCATTTACCATTTGGCATATTCATCCTCTATCTTTTTCAGGTTTTATGGCTGTCTGAGTAACTGCAATGACTCAGAATACATCTGGACTGTGGGGAGAGTCCCCGTCCAAATTGTCTTCAGGTCTTCAATGTGACCGCAACATGACCAGCTGGAACCAGAGCATGGATAAGATGTACACATACTTCTACCTGATTCTTTTCATCCCGGGTCTGCTGCTCAACACCACCGCCCTCTGGGTCCTCTGCAGACACATTAGGTACATGCATACAAACACAAACGGGTAACGTCTACAACACATTCTGGTCACGGCTAACTCCTGTGCATGTTGCTCCACAGTAAGAAGACCAAGGCAGTGATCTTCATGATAAATCTGGCATTCGCAGACCTGGCTCATATTCTCTCCCTGCCTCTCAGGATTTATTATTACTTCACACGCGTTTGGCCCTTTGGACGAGGCATGTGCTTGTTCTGCTTCTACCTGAAATACCTCAACATGTATGCAGCTATAGTGTTTCTGGTAAGCAGGCAGTGGAGTGTCAAGGTGTCAAATGACGAGAAGTTATTTGACTTGAATCTTAGAGCTCAAAAATATATTTACTTCCTGTGGCTCTCGAGCAGATGAATGATTTGCATGTGGCTATTTTTTTCTGTTTTTCCAGGTGTGTATCAGTGTGCAGAGATGTATCTTTCTGCTTAACCCGTTTGCTGCTCGCCGGTGGAGACGGCGCTATGACCTTTTGATCAGCATCATAGTGTGGTTGATTGTCAGTTTGGCCTGCTCGCCTTTCATTCTGATGCGGACCAGCAGCAGCAACACCACCAGTCCTGCTATCAGCACACAGACAGTCTATGACAAGTACTCTTCTCTTGGCATCACTCCTCAACATCCAGTAGCTTACACAAAGATGTATGACCAACCTTTGAGTACAACACCCAACACATCCAGTCCCAGCTCTCCCACAGAGGGCTGCTTCAAGGACTTGCCCATGCGGCGTCTGTCCTTCTCTCTCTCTCTCACCATGATGGCTCTTGCTGAGCTCTTTGGTTTCCTGATCCCTTTGGCCTGCATCACTTATAGCTCCCTCCGCATTGCCCGGTCCCTCAACCAAAGACATTCCCAGGATCAGAAATACTCGACCACACTCTCAGCACGCAGCCGTCTCAGTTCAGTCATCTCCAACTGTCAGGCCGATAAGTGTCATGAAAAGCTGACGGACGGTGAGAAGCGTCGTGCTTTACGGATGGTGCTGAGCTGCTCTGCCCTCTTCTTATTCTGCTTCGCCCCCTACCACATCAACTTCCTCCTCTACCTGATGGTGTCACAGGACATCGTGTCCCACTGTGCCACGCGGCTAGCTGTGCTTCAATTCCACCCAGTGTCTCTTTGCCTGGCGAGCCTGAGCTGCTGCCTCAACCCCTTGCTGTATTATTTTCTAACAGCGGAGTTCAGATCGCACCTCACCAGGCGAACCTCTTCCTTCACCTCCTCTCTGCTCTCCTCGCCCATCAGCTCCAAGCTGCAGCGCCCTGCACAGCAAAGAATGACGAGCATGGAGAGTAGCTGCTCAGACAGGGAGTAGTGGGCAAGTGACGGCCAATTGTCTCCGATGTCTTCTGATTCAAGCGGTACAATGTGATGTCACGTCACAGCTGTGTGAATAAAAACTGACCCGAGGGGGGCTTGAGTACAACCTAAAGAATCTCTGAGAAGACATGTGTTTTGAAAAAATGAATTCTCCAGTCAGGGGCTGAACACTCAATATCTACATGGATATCATCATTCATAGATGCCAAATGTAAATAAGCTAACGCCTGTTGTTTATCTTCAGTAACAATGTAACATATTAGAATAAGCTATGTCATTAATGTCCAACCTGCATGTTGATGCATCTTAATTTTACTGTATATTAATAAAAGTCTGTGCCTTTTGTTTTATCTGGTGTCTTTGTGTCGGTCATTATTATGTACAGTATGTAGTTTCACAGCGAGTGCAAACAGGTGCCAGCTCATTTCTGTGGTACTTCCTCTCACTACGCGCTGTGGTAAAGACAGTTAGCTGCAGTTGCAGCAGCTCTGGAAACACATAACTGCCATGCTCTGACAGTTATGGGTTTCTCAACCACCTACTCTTGCATCTGCTTCACTGAAGACAACTCAGAGGCTCCCCCGCCCACTCTGGGAAATACTGCGACATATCTGAGGCCCACAACAATATTCCCATTTCTTATCTCTCGCTATCCAACATGTATTTGATAGTTTTATGAGTAAACTAAATAGTATGCTGTGTAATGTGTGACAAAAGGAAACCAAAAGCATTTTACAAAAAGGGGGGGGGGAACTTTTTTGTTTCCATTTTTAGTATTGATCACTGGTCCTGCTCTTTAAGAATGTTTTCACCTGTCAATCAACAGAACAAATGTGTTAGTGGCACTTAAATGAATGGCTGATAGAAGTTGTCTACAAGAAAAAAGAAAGTGACTATAATTGCAGAAGTCAAAGTGTCAAAAGTAAACCACACCCCCCACACTCACAGGAAGCCATATGTCTTGCCAAAACCCTCAGAAGAGCCGAGACACACCGAGAGAAAGACAGAGAACGCAGCAAGAAATCAAAAAGCGGACACCCAGCAGATCAGGAAAGAAAGGACTGAGATTATATAAGAAGGATAGAACAAGAGAGAAAGTGAGATAAACAAAAGAAGCATAGTGGGCAGAGACCGTGAAAGAGGGGGAGGAGAAGGGGGGTGGCATGTGTGTTGGCTGATGCTTCACGCTTCTTCTTTTTGGTGAGACACAGAAAGTGTCACAGAAGTTTGACGACAGAGGTGAGATATTAACTATTAAACTTACCATTTTATTTTTGAGAACACAGAGAGTATTTGTGTGAGAGCCAGTGTTATAGCTGGATACTTTCTGTGTGGAGTCATGCCTCACGGGGGAGCATGCATGTGTCTCCAGCATGAGGAATGTCTGTTATGTTGAGACTGTTAAAGCCTTTCTGTTGACCACTGTGAGAGTGACTGTGAATTCTTCTTTCTGTGAGTTAACTTTAAAGTGTCTGAGATGGGTTTATGACATTGTTTGTGTGTTGGGACACCACAAGAGGAGGGACCTGGGTGCCAGGTGCCAACTCTTTTTGGTGCTGATACATGAGGCCAAACATCGTGTCTGAGTGGAAAAAGTGTAGCATGCCAACAACCCACGGAGAGATGAATCACTGGATACAATAATTTGTTTCCATTGGAAGGATTGGAGGACTGAAACTGATGAATCCTGAAGCAGGGAGTAGACCTGAGTAGATCCATATAGGATTATGTTTCTGTTAAATAAATGAAGTCAATATGTAGCTGCAGGACATTACAGAAGGTCCAGCCTTAGAGTATCATTTCACATGTATTACTACTGCCAGAATTAAATGATAAAACTTGAATTGGTCATCCCTCAGAGGCCCTTTAAGATGAAATAGGTAGAAACATACTGCACATGCAAATGTGAGAGAAATGAGTGAATCACACTCAAACAGTCCCATGTGGGTCACAGATCAGTAATGCTGAAAGCAAGTCCAGGAACTGAAGGTGCTCCGGGAGATCTCTGTTGTTGCTCTAATGCTGGGGGGAAAAAAGGCAAAGGCCAGAGTCCTCTGGGGAAAAGAAAACCCCATCCTCACTTCTTCAAAACTCCTCTTGTTGTTTTAGCACAATTGTGAGAAAGTTGTAATAAGTACGCACATTTCTTGATACTTCAGCTAGCAGTGTCAAATGGAAAGAAGTGCAACAAATCATGGCAACTAAACATGTGATGGAGCAGTTGGCTGCTAGGGAAGGAGTTTAATCAGGACATAATTAATTATGGGCAGATATTCTTTTTCTTTTGTGTTTGAACGATGGATAAGTCTTTAAAAAATGGACCCAATTGTGTTTTCTATGAGTTGTGCAGGATATGAAACCCCCGTAGATGAAGTATAGACACTAGTGGTGCTGATGAAGGGAGTATGCAGGATGTGAAGAGGGGTGGACATCTCAAAAACTCAACCCAGACACGGATCGGACGAATTGGAGATGTGGAAGAAAGTTGCTACAACATACGCAGAAATGTCAACCTGACGAAAGCAAAGAGGAGAACAGATTTAAAGTTCGACAGCAGCAGCATGATTGGTCATTGGTCCTGTCATCTGGTTGGAGAGGCATGGAGAAACAGAGAGTTACCCAGAGGGATTGACAGAGAGTAATATAAATGAATCATTAAATAATAACTAGATGAAGGAGAGACAGTGTCCCTGCTTGAACTTGCCATGACCTTCTTTTGTTTTGCAGCTAAAGGTACAAGTCGCTGTTTTGGATTTGAATTTCACATCACATAAAACAAATCACATAGTTACATTATCATTTTAGGTTTGTGACATCATCATCCAAATAATCAGGTGTCCAGTAGGGTCTACTTGTGATACCAAAACTCTGCCTGCAGAGTTTAGACTTCTGCCAACAGGGAGGAGGTTCACCTCTGTGAGGAGGGCCAAATCTAACAGACACCTGAGGTTGTTTTTTAAATAAGCTGTAGGACTGTTGCCTGTACACTTCTACTAAGTATGGTTGGACTTTGTGTCCCTTATCTCACTCACATCCTCCATGGTGATATTCATGGTAGTTATGTTCTCTTTGTATGTGTTTGTGTCGTTGTACTCTAGAGCCTGTATGGACCTCTTTTGCAAACCAAATTGCCCCTCAGGGACAATAAAGATTTTACAATCCATTCCAAAAGAGTCAAAGAAATTTAGACTGATTTGTGCAGTTCCTGTATTTCCTTTCTTTAATTTTCTGTCAATTATCTATAACCCTTAGATTTATTCTGTGACACTTCAGAAGGACCTTAAATAAGAAAACAATGTATGAGGCACTTAGGTCACCAGTATTTAAATACTCCTTACTTTTAACTGGTGATTGGTGCATGAGTGTTAACAATCTTAAAATCCTTTATAATGACTCAACTGCTTTCACTTGAATTTTATTTTAAGTAATCGTTACTGATATTAATTTTAATAGTTTCTTAAGGAGTCATTTAACCCGTTACAAAGTGTTTAAAATTCCTGCACTGTTACTTTTATTTATTCTTTTCACTTCTGTCAAAAGGACACCGCAGCAAAGAGAGAGTCTTACAGTATATGAATGAATATTCAGTGTTACTTTATATTTAGTCTAGTCAAAGTAATTCCCATGAACACCAAAAATAGCCACATAGCCACATACTCTATTATCGTTAACACATCCTCAAAATGTTCAGAATTCAACCAGAAGTGCATCATAAGGGTTATTTGTGTCACAATGTTTCTCTTGCTTCTTGTTTCCTAAAGCTGTGAAGTTCTGAATACTTTTAATCTCTCTGTAACTCGACACATGAGATTAAAGACATTAACTGTAATTATACTTTACTCTTTCCCAGATGAAGTGTCCTCTTGTTTTTAAAGTGTGAACAAAGTGATGAATGAAATGATCAGTTTGCACGTCTCATCCTTAAATAGCGTTACAGCACATTACTGTAACCAACACATTCTCTTTTCTCTGCACCATGATTTAGAGTTAGTGAAGTGAAATCAGATGATTAAATAGACCGAGCTGTATCCAAAATAATTGATCTCCAGGGCTCTTTATGCTGTTTCTGGATGTAAATAGGAAGGACACTATATGTGAGCCAGCACACACCTACTGATGTTTACAGCAGGAGAAGAATCACACCGACAAGCTGCAACATTTAGCTGCAGACTCTGTTTTATTTTCAATTTAAAGTCAAAATTTAAACTGGATGTACATCACAGTTAAAGGTTGACAAAAACATTTAGAGTTTTTATGAATCACTTTTCTGTTTTGTGCTAGTGGAAATGTTAAAAAGTCTCATCAGGCATCATTTACTGTGTTTAGAAACTTTGTATTCACCACAGAAAACAGTTGTTCCTCACATGTGAGCACATTTACAGAGATCAGGTTTACTTAGTCTGACCTGCTAACCACACGCCCGGTCGATCAACACGCCGTGCAAGTTTCACTTAGGCTTTGCTCTTAGGTGTTTCACATAGGCTTGTTATAGTCCGCCCTGCAGCTGGATGTGTTACCGACTGTGAGCGGTGCACACTACGTGGGAGACATCAGCATCAGCTTCTCTTTGAACTTTTACAGTAAATGGCACCACACGAGCTCCAATCACACCAATAATGTTATGCGTTGTTTAAACACCATATAACAAACTGAAGTGCTTAACAGTGAGTGTGTGATTCAATGTGATCTTTGTCTGTTTGAGGAAACATCTTTCTCATGCAACATGCAAAACATGTCATCAGAAGCTTACAGTATCACAAGTTCCTGTTTACTTATACCTGCTTTATTTATCCCAGCATGCACTGGGCAAGAGGCAGGGCATTGAGGGCAATGCTTTTGAGATGACTCTTTATTTTTCTCCTCTACCAGGTTGCAAGGATGCTGCGAATGAAAGCTGTATGAAACATTAACCAGCGCTGGACACCGACTCTAACTTCCCTCAAATGAGCATGAAGTGCTCCTCTCCATAGAGACAGGATGGATGCTCACACACATTCATCACCAGACTCCAAGCGGCTTTCCTGATACAAGCTTCCTGTTGATTTACTGGGCAGCTTGTCTGAACAGTAACTGGTTAACTGGACCTTCACTTAAGATGAACAAAGGCAACCACAGCTGTGAAAGCGAAGAAGATCTCCGCGAGTACCAGCACTATGTGTATGCAGTGGTGTACAGTGTGATCTTAGCACCGGGCCTGCTGGGTAACGTTCTTGCCATCTGGGTGTTCAGGGTTTATGTCCGAGAAACCAAGAAGGCTGTGGTGTTCATGTTGAACCTGGCTGTGGCCGACCTGCTGCAGGTAAAAAAAAAAAACCTTCAATACATTTTAAAATATTTCATGTCTGATTGTTTTAATAGGCTTTCATTATGTTCAGTATGTTTACACTCATGCATTCTCTAAAAGGACTATGATGTAGTTGTTTAGTAGATGTAAAATGTTATTAGATTTTATGTGGTCATCAATATACGTGATGATAATAATTTACCTTTTGGGCATCCAAAGCAGGTGTATGAATATTTAAAGAATGATCAAAAGCTCATTTATAAATACGTGTTAATAAATATTCAGTATATGAAAGAACATATATAATAAGGCAGGGTTGGTGTTTCATCCAGATCCCCTTTTTAAGATTTTGGTTGAAATTGTCTTTAGGTCCTCACAGAAGTTAATAATTCATGTGCTCTGAAAAAGGAATGAAGAAAATCTGTTATCTGTATCAGTTGTAAGTCTGTAAAAACTTCGACCAATATCTGCCACGAGGTACCAATCATGCCTTCCGGTCTCCCTGCTCGATCTCTACCCCATGCATGCACGGGTCCACACTCAAAGTGTGACACATTTCAGCAAATAACACAGGGGATAAGGTGATGCCTTGAAAATTGCTTACACATTGATCATTCAGTTGATCTGATTCCATTCACTAAAGACTCCATTAAACTACTACATTGATTTATTTAACCAGGTTTGTCTCTTTGAGATTAAGAACCTCTTTTCCATGGGAGACCTGACAGAGACATTCAGCAGCAAAAACACAAAGTCACAGACAGAGACACAAAAAGAGATGAAGTGCAATTTACAAAAACACTCAAATTTGCATTAAAAGAGATCCTCTATGAGTCAAATCTGGGAGTCAGTAGATCAAGCAGTCGAGCTAAGAACATGGACATCCTATAGAATCTACTCTGCAGGTCTTTCATTTGAGATACACAGACTTTTAAGCACACCAGATTCTTGAGTCTCAAGTCAATCTGCCACAGATTCCAGGCTAAGGGTGCATGAAAGTTATATTTTACATGTAACCAGACAATATAGTTTTCTTATACTTGCCCGGGAGCATTTAATGCCTGCATTTTCCATCACCTAAAAGTTAGCATAAATGACACTTTATCCCACGGCTAGTAGGTCCCTGATTGTCTTTGCAAATAAGTGTAAAATAAAATGTGCATTTAAACAGCAATTTGCCAAAATGAGCTGTGAAATGTTTACAAATCATCACATGATATACTATGTCCCTAATGTAAGCCTTGATGTGACTCTGTGGTCTCCTCAGGTGCTCTCTCTGCCTCTGAGGATCTACTATTACCTGAAGAACACCTGGCCCTTTGGTCATCCTCTCTGCATGATCTGCTTCTATCTGAAGTATGTCAACATGTACGCCTCTGTCTACTTCCTGGTGTGTATCAGTGTTCGTCGCTGTGAGCTGATCATGCGCCCGCTGAGGTTCAACTCATCCAGGCGGAAAGGAGACTGGTGTATCTGTGCCTTCGGCTGGCTGCTAGTCTGCCTTGGCTGCCTGCCCTTTCCTCTGCTGAGAAACCCCAGCGGGGTCCCAATCAATAAGTTAAATGACGAGGTCCTCACCTCAGAGGCCACGCCCAGCCTCACCGGGTCTGACCTGGTGTGTTTCTCAGAGTTACCCATGAGGCCTGTGAGTATGCCAGCAGCCTGGGTCCTCCTGATCCTCGCAGAGCTGCTGGGTTTCATCGTCCCTCTCATCCTGGTGTTAGCCTGCACCTGTCTGACAGCTGGCAGCCTTCGAGAGTCAACAGCAGGGGCTATTTCTGACCGAGGGGAGAAGCGGAGGGCGTTACGCATGGTGTTGAGCTGTGCTTTGGTCTTCCTATTGTGCTTCGCTCCTTACCATGTCACTATGCCCCTGGACTTCCTGGCTAAAGCCGACGCCCTGAGCAGCTGCACCCTCAGGAAACTGATCCTTCGGTGTCACCCTGTCGCTCTCTGCCTGGCCAGCGTGAACTGTAGCCTGGACCCACTCATGTACTATTTCACGACGGATGAATTCAGGAGGCGACTGAGCAAGCCGGAGATACCAGAGAGCATGGCTTTCAGTCGGCGCCTGTCCTGTATGACAGGAGAGGACCAAGAGGAAGACTAGGCCCTCTCGAAACTGTCATGTTGAAGAACAAGTTTAATCTCAACCACTACATCCTGTGATGAAGACCATGCACTCCTTAAAACAAGGAGAATTAACATGTAAATTAGTATGTGAAAAAAGGGGTACAATTGTTTTTTTCTATTTATTTTTCAAGAAAAGGTGTCTGTTCTTTCTAAATCGGTACGACCTTGACAGGTGAAGACTGAGCTGTTCCAGTTATGAAGGATGAACTTTTCATCAGTGCCAACATCTCTTAACAAGCGGCAGGATAAAGCAACACGAGCAGCTGGGTTCAGGATCAGCTCAGGATCAGCTCACAGGCGATGATAAAAGAGATGGAAACAGATTCAAAAAGCAGAACGGTTCAGTAGGTAGAGAAATGTAACTTTATTTCATGACAAAAGTGAAATTCATTTCAGTAGCTGGACACAACATTGGATTTAATCACATTTGAGTATTGTTAAAAAAAGCTCAGACAGTAACCCTTTTTTTTTTAAAACGAGCACACTTCCTGTCTGATTGTCTTTCTGTGCAGGCATCGTCTTGGAAACCACTGAAAATGAGTTATTTGGCAAAAGGCCATTTTTCACACTTCCAAATGTTCTTTTTCAGAGTGTTTTTTTTTTTAAAATTCAAATCAGGTGTACGGATTTATTGGAGTATTTTTATGCATTAAACTGTTCCTGTGAAAACTGTAAATCGAGTCTTTTAGCTGCAAAACTTGACGCCTCTTGTATTGAGATATTTATTTCAAGTAACCTCATTTTCATGTTATTGGACAAGAAATTCATCAATATAAAAATTCACAAAATTTGACATAATTTCCCTTATAGCTTATTCACCTCATGTCTGCTCAACTTGTCCTTCAGGTTCTAGTGTCACATATAAAGTCAACTACACAAACACAAACACTGGTCATATAGGGTGCTGGACTGTTCACCTTCAGGTATGACATCATTAATAAAAGAAACATCACAGTAGGACAGCAGAGAGCCTCTGGGAGCAGCAGGGCACTCTGGGAAACGTCTACTAAAAAATGGAGACTGTGAGCTCTGGGTTAGTTCCCCCCCGTTAATGACACTGACTACCATGTTACACGTGTACTGTAGATAAACTGTACCGAACATTTCCAGGGTGACTTAGTGCTAAATCACAATATAACATACAGCAGATCAGAACAGTAGGCGGACGCACGGACACGTCTGATATCGACGACTTCTCAGTAACTCTAGGATATTCAGTAGTAGGAGTAATAACCCTCGTCTGGAGGTGACTGGATGTTGTATTACAGTTACAATAATAAGATAAGTCAGAAGGAAGCTACAGCAACAAAACAGAAACAGAAATGACAAATAAGACGGATTTTAACTCCTTAGAAAGCAGGCTAACACTGGTTATCAGTACGAGACTAACTAGTGAGTATTTGAGCAAGAGAGCGATGATTTATACAGGTTCAGGAAAGTGAAGCAGAAAGGGGTTCGCTATACAACAACGTAAGGAAAAATTCACTTCATCACTGGGGTTAAAGCAGGGGAGTTAAGAGTTCTATACAAAAGAAACTTTCTGCTAAAAGTTGTTTCCTGCTTCAAGATTGCCTCCTACTCTTAGTGTCTCTCTCTCTCTCTCTCTGGTCACTCGCTCTCTCTTATTTGCTTTCTGACCTACGCTTATGCATTCCCATCAAGCCTTGCAGATCCTGGTTTCAGTCACAAACTTGTTTTCAAAGTGGTGGATGGTGAAACATTCGTCTGCAGAGCGCTTATGGATCCCTCCACCTGACAAACACAAAGAGACACACACATGTTAGCTGATTGTTCACATTACGTCTGCAGAGAAACCAGGGTATTACTGGTGTTTTCTCACACTTGTGTTCTTCTAGGTCAAGACTGAAATTATAAAAAAAGATCACAGGGCATGTGAAGTTATCGCTGTGAGTGACTTTATTGTTACTGGCTCTCTGATTGGTTCATCGTGTGTGTGAAGTGAATCAGCATTTTTGGTTCGTATCAGTGCTATAGCATTAATGAAGTAGAAGACAGGTCAGTGAACTGTCATCTGAATAATCCTGAAGTTACATGACTTACTCTTCATGTGGTTCAACTGGCTGGTCACTTATCTTACTAAACTTAACGCTAACAGACTAACTGAAACTTAACTGTATTACAGGTTATCTTAAATGTTTGCATATCAAAAAAGGACAGATGTCCCAAATCACGCTTTAGAACAAATGAGATGAAGGCTTGCCTAAAAAAAACATCTTGTATCAGCATTGACAAGCTGTACAGGACTAATGCTGCATCCATGCATAGCTGAGAGAAGAGGATATCACAACCTGGGAGTGCTGTTAGGAGGTTATCCCCACTGCTAGCCCTGAATCACTACTTTTGTGATGATATGTTTAGTATGTACATGAACCTTAACTCAGGGTAGTAATTCATTTCATTAAGGTGTCAGTTTTTTTTTACTGTTCAGTCCATCCAGACCTGGCAGGCTGGAGCGGCGTTGCATCCTGTATGTCTCCTTTCCGTCACACAGCCGGTGGATGTAGAAGCCCAGAGGCTTGATATCCTCGATACGCTCCGTCACCACCAGGTCCTCGTGCACCAAGTAGCTGCGGTAAGAGCCAGACTGGGACAAAAACAAAGTGTATAGTTTGATACAGATTTAACCAACTTTCTTAAAAGCAGCTCAGTGAACATGACTGCAGCAAAGACTGAAAACAAAGAGTAGTAGGACGTGTTTGTAATGAATGCATCATCCTTAAACTTCTGCTTTTTGTGAAACACTGTCATGGTGGATCACGAAATCCACTGACTGCACAACCAACCACAAAACAACAAATGCCAGACATGCTGTCACAATGTCAGTTAAAAGATTAAACCAACTAAACTTTCAGTGCACATCTACAGTTCTGTGACAAACTGATCTCAAACTCTGCCTCGCTGACACGATTCTCCTCTTCCTGTAACTCAAAAAACTAAAACAGGTTCAAAAATGATCGAAATAACTAAGATGAGACTTTTTTTTTAGCCATGACTGCATTGTGGTTTAAAGACTGGAGGTGACTTTCATTTTGCTTTTCATCTAGTGTCATCTGCAGGTCAAAGCTTAAAGGATCAATATGTTAGATATCTACTGAATTAAATGATAAAATGACCTCATCAGACATGAAGGAAACATGATATGTTGAAGTGCTGGCTTCTCTGATAACAATGCAGCAGCCAGTATCTCTTCTAAGTTTAGATCACTGTAGGTTGGTTTTAAGACACCCCCAAACAGCCTTTTTAACCCACGCCCCTCAGTTTGACACAGAAAGGTTTACAGACCCATGCAGAGCTGGATAAACACTGAAGCTTCAGTGTCTGCGACATGGTGACCTGCATGAGCATCGACTCTATGAAGGAGGAGGGGGGGGGAACAGTCCTCTGTAATGTTTTTAAATTGGCCTGCAGTACCAACTCTAAACACTAGGTGCCAGCATTACATATTGCTCCTTTAAATAATTCACATCCTTAGTGTTTACTAGCTAAACATATACCACAGTAAATTAAGATGGTGGACATGGTAAACAAACAGCATACAAGCTAACCAGCAGCTAAAAAAGTTAGCATTTACACTGGGATTATGTTAGCAAGCTGATGTTAGCATTTAGCTCCGAGCACACAGCTGTCCCTGAAAACAGCTAAAACACTTAGTACTCAAGTCTTTCATTATAGATCATTGAGTGCTCTACTAACAACTTTGTTCAGATGTCATTTCTAAAGACAGTGAAAAAAGTATCTGAAGCATACATTGTGAGAGAGATTACCTCGTGTGTTTACAACAGAGATATTAAGACCTAGAATGTGATACGCAGCTGGATATTCTGAACTACATATTTCAGACATGGCAGATTTGAACAGGATTACAGCAGGCAGTCACTGGATTTATCATAAATCCCTGGATGTGCACAGGTAATATTTACTCTTTGATATCGGTGCTTTGAGTGAGAGTGCTGCGTGTGCGTAAAGTGGATGTGATCCTGAGAACACAAAACGATCGGGACTCACCATCAGCTGTGAGAAGAGGTCAATGAGGTCCTGTGGGGGGAGCACCACTGAGGTGTTCAGAGGGATCACAAAGCAGGTCCTCAGGGTCAGGTCCAGGTACGCTGTCAGCTTCTACTCACACACACACACACACACACACACACACACACACACACACACACACACACACACACACACACACACACACACACACACACACACACACACACACACACACACACACACACACACACACACACACAATAATCAGGGAAATCATTTAAACCACATTACATGAAGTGCAGCAGCCTCACAGAACAGTACATGTGGGGTATTCAGGTTGTGAGTGTTACCCTATTGAAGTCATGGAGGATGTAAGCGGGGTCTCCAGGTCGGAAGCGGGGAGGTGGGACGCTGATCACGGCCATGCTATCAGAGATCTCCACCTCCTCCTCCACCCGGGGCAGGTAGTACGGCCGGTTCTCTCCTCCAGCTCCAGCTGACACATCATTGAACTGCATCGCTCCGTGATACAGCCTCTGCAGAAACACAGCAGCAAAAATAAAGTCAAAACGAGTCAAGCAGCCGCACCGGGGCAATAACATCAGCAGTGACTCAGGAAGCACTTCCTGAATGAAGCGTGCATGTAGAGCCTTGCAGTAGACTGATGAGTGGACAGCAGTCAGTTCAGTTTATCTTTCAGGTTTTCTTATCATGAAACAGCAAAGAGGTAATCTGCTGGTCAATCTGAAAGCTTCATCACATGATGTTTGACCACCAGAGGGCATCACATGAAGTCAGTACTCCATTGTTGGATATCTGTTGTTGTGATATGTTATAACCTCTTTTCAGTACATGATGTATATGTTGTTCAACGACAGTGTTACCATCTGATCACATTAGATATCTAACCTGCTGGACAACATACACCCATAGTCATTTACACACAGCATAGAAATAGTGTGTTATTGGCTTCCTGTTGGAGTGAACTTTCTCAGTACCTGTTGAATGTCAGTATAATAATCTTTATGAATTAATGGTGTATGCACCTGAGAAGAAGATGTGCTAAATCAAACCAAAGAACGAGCTGGGAGGGGCTGAAAGTGCTTTAATGTTGTGGGCTCTGCTGTGTATTGTGTGTAATTAGAGTGAGAAATGAATTTAGATTAAAAAAAGATGACTCAATTATTCCTCAAAGAGTCCCTGTTGCTTGAACGACAAGTCCGATGATTCATAGATAACTTGAACACAATCGGCCAGGCAGAGAGAATGTTGAATGTTTAATAAAGTTGAATTCTTGTTTAATCTTAAACTCTTTAATAAGACACTGCTTCGTTTCACATCGGAGAGAAAGCCCTGTGGGCCGACTTTGAGACCCTCCTGCAGTCAACGCAGCTAAAATTATGAAGTCTGCACTTCCTCTAAAAAAAGGAGAAGTGAGTGAGCGTCAGCATTTTAACGTCCCAGCAGAGTAAGAGTGTCTCATCAGCAGTCAGACGACACCTTAATAGATCTTTTCAAAGTCGAGTAACGTTTCCTCCCCCACAAAGAGTCTTAATAACATCTGAGATGGATTCACTTGGGATAAGAAAAACTGAACTTAAATGTTAGGGGTTCAATGTTAACAGTAATAACAATAGTTGAAAGAAGAGAGCTAATCTATAGCTCCGTTTCCAAAAAGCATTTCACTCAGTTCAGTTCAGTTCAGTTCGGTTTGGTTTGGTTTGGTTTGGTACTGTATGCATTTTTTGGCTCTCAAGAAAGAGGCCATCTCAACATTTGAGTTTGAGTTTGTGGCTGCTAATAAAAAAGATGATCTAAATGAAATTACAGGAATGCAGAAGTGACAAAAGTAAAAATATCTCTCAACATTGACGAGAGGGCGCCTTTATAGATTATTTCTGGCATGCTGTCTTTGTTGTAGACCCTGACAGTGTAGAGACAGTGAAGATACACAACAGAGACATCTATTCCCAGATGGAATCAACCTACAAACATTGAAGTGGTATTGATGCTCCAACCTAGTTTATCTGACTCTCTGTAACTACTACTACTCTAAGCTTGTATGTGAATCTTACTGGATTCAGACTCTGACTGTGTTGTAGAATTAAATCATGTCTGATATATTATTCGATCTTAATAAACCAAATTAAAAAAAACTGCCCATCCTGGACTTTTGTAACAACAACAAAAAACGCATTCAGACACACAACTACCTTGGGGGTGAAATATCGATAGAGACATGCTCCCCCCACGATGAGCCCACTGAGGATGAAGGCGATGCCCAGCAGGGTGAGCAGACAGCGACCTGTGGAGCCCTCGCTGCCAACAGGAGCAGAGGCCAGCTCAGGATCCTGTAAACACACAAGACAGACAGACAGACACAGACACACACACACACACACACACACACACACACACACACACACACACACACACACACACACACACACACACACACACACACACACACAGAGCACACACACATGTTTATATACGCTTTACTGTCAGAAATGGCACAGTGAATCATAATATTTCATATATTGCAGATCAACATAAAGCACTTGAAGACTTGACTCTGTAATCCCAGTGAGGCTTCGGCCTCTGCACAACAGCTGTTCAGAAGATGGGCGGTCCCACTGTGTTCTGCATCATTTGCATTATGGCTCTCCATGCGTTTAGATACCTTTCACATCTTCAAAGTCATGCATGTTAAAATAAGGGAAAATGCCAGACGACCATGTAAAGTCTACAAGGCTGCAGATAAAACCCTGGGTTCAGAGCAGTTTGCTTGCGGCCTGCTACGAGACTAAAAAACGGACACCGGGCTCACGTCCCGCACTACAGCCCCGTTAACTCACCTTCTCCGCGGCTGGCACTTCTTTACCCAGCGCCTTCTGCGCCAGAGCCGAGTTAAACGCGATCTTCACCATGATGGAGACAAAACGTCAGCTCTGGTTTTTCTAGTGCAAAAAAAAAAAAGATAAGGGGAAGACTGTCGGTGCTGGACGGCAAGTCCCGTTAACTCTCAGCAGCTCCGCGATGTGACGCACTTTGCAACCTCGGCTTTATCTAGCGCTTCCGGTGGCTGGAGGGGATTAAGAGCACATCCGAGAGAAAGAAACTGCAAATGCTGATGATATTTCAAGCTACACGGCGTATGTAAACAAGTGGCGGCTAAGAAAATGTTCTTGACGGTTTCTGCGTGTTAAACAATGACCTCTGAAACCATGCATTGCGTGTTTATTGTCTTCAGTATCTTCTCTTTCGTTTATTTTTTTTAGTTCATTTTTGGCTTTGGCGCCATCTAGCGGTCAAAAGGGGAAACTACCCAGATTTTCTTTAAATACATACCTTTTGGAATCAACTCATGGACTGGACCTGATACCACAAAACCTGAACTGTTTGCACCTTCACTAAAACCTGCTTTATAATGTACAGTACATGACACGAACATGACTCGTTCTGCACCGACTGTGCCATAATTCAATTAAAGTTATATTTTGAGTGCATAAAGTAGCCCATTCATTTCTGTTGAATATTCCACTCTGTAAACGGACTCTGTAAATACATTTCCTCTTACAGGCTGGGTAGTACCTGCCAGTGTGTTTTCCCACTCTCACTGACACACACAGAACACAGCCTTCACTGCACTGTGTGGAAACACAGGCCAGTGCCAAGCCTATACTGTACGTCTGACACGTATCCTCAGTCCTCTGGTCTGTGGTGGTCCTCTGCTTCCTCTGCTTTCACTCTCCTTACTCAGTTAAGGTTTGAATGTACGAGTAAATAAACACTTACTTCTGCACCAGCGCTCTAATTCCATGCACCTCTGTGGCATCTCTCCATCCCCTCTGCACTGCAACTGTACCATATGCATCCCCAAGTCTCGCTAACACAAGCACACACGCACCCTGCACGGCTGTGATATTTCCTCTGTTAAACAGATGGATTGGACCGGTAATCACCACTGAAAGGTACATAAACAGAGCAGCTGATTTCTGTACCTAACTCCCCCTCTGTGCACCCACCGAAACTGACTCTCCCTGAATATCCTAAGTGGTCCTGAAGGCTTGTTTACAGGCTCGTCTTACGCTGTGTTTGATCTGAGAGCTTGCCCACACATGCATAGGTGGACCCACACACACACACACACACACACACACACACACACACACACACACACACACACACACACACACACGCAGCAAGAGAGAGGGAAAGCCAGCATTAACAGTAATAGCTGAGATGATAAACAAAAGACTTAAATTTAATCCTGAGAGCTTCTCAGGATCACACACAACAGAGGAAGAGAGAAAAAAAAAGCAGAGGAGGGAGC
>NC_083621.1:26195437-26237937 GCF_963584025.1 Labrus mixtus
CACCACCGATAAGTCTTACCATGTCAGAGTTCACCGTGCTCGTAGAAAGAGGACCATTGTGATGTGATATACATATGGATGAAAGTGATAGCCTGTGTGTGTGTGTGTGTGTGTGTGTGTGTGTGTGTGTGTGTGTGTGTGTGTGTGTGTGTGTGTGTGTGTGTGTGTGTGTGTGTGTGTGTGTGTGTGTGTGTGTGATTGTCAGGAAGGACTTTCCTGCACTTCAAAGTCTAAACCCTGGTCAGGATGTAGTTATTGAGCGCTAATTTGAGAACTGTTTGATTGCAAGCTTTCTGAGGGCCCACTAAACACTGAACTACACACACACACACACACACACACACACACACACACATACACACACACACACACACACACACACACACACACACACACACACACACACACACACTTTTATCAGTCATTAATCTATCAGGTGTCATTAACAGGGCAGGATTGGCTGATTGGAACCAGAAGGAGACAAAATGATGTCAGACAAACACACTTCACTGCCAGAGTGCTCATGTGTCTGCCTTTTTATCCTCATCTCACACACACACACACACACACACACACACACACACACACACACACACACACACACACACACTCACACACGCGCACACACACACTCACATTACACACGTGTACATGTGACTGACATATAGACAAATAGAAGAGCTGAAGCAGGCGTACAGTTCATGCAGCTTTGCTCCTCTCCAACATGTGAGCAAGAGCAGAGCAGGGAATAGTTACTGCCAACACCAGCTTCAATAAAAATGAACCATTGACGGACTCAAAGTTTAAATATAGAAATAATGGGAAAGTAATGATGGTGAGTTAGATTGTGAGGATAACTGTGTTTCTTTAATGGATGAACCAGTGATCAAAGGGAAAGACAGATTGTTTCTCCTGCTTCACTTTTATAACACACATGTAAACACACACACACACACACTAACACACACACACACAGGTCGTCTTTGGAGGAGCACCTATTGTTCAGCTGTGACAGTAATCCCTTAAAGAGGTACTGTGTTTCTAGGCTGAGAACGGATGACTTTATTAACACTGACGGAGGCTCATTATCTGTAAATACAGGCGGGAGCCACTAATAAATCATTTCTCATGGCCCTGATAGAGCACCAACCACAAGGCATTAAAGCATCGTGAATGTAAACCACAGGTTGGCAGGGAGCTCTTTGCGTGTGTGTCTTTATGTGTGTGTGTGTGTGTGTTACACCACAGTTTGGCAGGCAGGATGATGGGCTTCGAACTGGGCTTTTGATTGAAATAGCATGTTGTCTTTTGAGTTCCCATTTTGGCAGGGTTTAAATTATAGTGTCTCTGCGGAGCTGCAGAGAGTCTCCTGGGGTGGGAAAGGAGTCAGAAAGGAGAAAATGTGTCTCTGAACATGTGAGGATTGCATCTGGATACGGCTAAAGAGATGCTGAATGATTTTATCTTCTAAAGTGTTGAAGTAGCTAAATGAATGAGTTTCTCCACAGCAGAGACATTAACAGGTACAGATGTAAGGTCCACAGGTGATGTGTCACAGTATTATCAATGGTGTTGCTGTTTGATAGAGTTGACTGGGTTCCACCAACTATTCATAAATGGTAAATGGACCTGAGTTTATATAACTGACTGCTCAAAACGCTTTTACACACACACACACACACACACACACACACACACACACACACACACACACACACACACACACACACACACACACACACTAATAGGTATATTCAAACACTGGTAACACAAAAGAACAACAAAAAAGGATACAACAGCCTATCAAAATGTATCATTAAAAAGGCTAGAGGCAGAAAATAAGTAATTTCCATGTATCGACTGTAGCACTGGGTGGACATAACTTAATAAACAGACACATCTTAATGTGTAAAGAGCAGCAGACACCGACATTGTCGCTGTTATTTTATCGTGTTTGATATGGTTTTATTTGAAATTGAACTTATTTAGCAATAATGGCTCAAATATACAATTTCAAATTATTTAAAAATGTATTCGTTTTTTGGGATGGCATCTCGCAACCCCCATCTTGGCTGCTCGCGACCTCCCGGGGGGTCCAGACCCCGACTGGCAGAGACTGTTTACAGAGGGATACATTGCCTCCTTGAATTCAGCCTTTCATTTGTGGTCTGCCTTTTGAAGCCTAGAGGGGTTTTCTTTGTTCGTTTGTGTTTACTTTTGGCATAAGAGGTGACCATATCTGGTCCAGAGTCTGAAGCTGGAGACAAGCAAGGGATTGGCAAACAGCAAGTGATCAACATTGTAGAGGGGTTAAATGTCTTGCCCAAGGTTGATCAGACATGTGGCTGCAAGAGCTGGGAATTGAACCTCTGACCTTGACTGAGGTGATGACTGACTCTACCACTGATCCACAGCTGCCCCAAATACCCTCTATGTAGTGCTAACATAAAAATAAAATCATGCTTTTATTTCCCTCATCAAAAATGAGGAACAAACTTGCTGGATGGTTTGTTGATGTTCCACACACAAAGTCAAAACAAACATTGCCAAGACCTCAGGTTATTGGCTCGTAAACGATGATTTGCTTTGAGCAGCTACTTAAAGCTGCCACTCAATCAATCATACTAATTTAAAACTCACTGTAATTAAAAACAGGTGAGACGTTAATAATTTTACCAGTACAGTTTTCAAAATAGGGAGATGAGCATTAGTGACCAAAACTGTTTTTCAGTTAATTCTTAGTCTACAATACGTTTCAAAGTCAGAAGTAATCAAGTCTTTGCATAAATTTAAAATATGAAGAAAATGTCTGATTATGCTTTTGTCCTTTGATTCTATTAAAAGATTTTCAATTAAGTGTCACGTGTCGACGTTCTTTTTTATTCTAAGCTAATGAACTCTCCTTTAATCATAATATAGTTACACAATTGTTTTAATGGGAGTTCAAGCCAACACATTTCTTTTCTAATGGAAAGATATATTTCTTAAAATGCATTGCCATAACTTTCCATATAGTTTACTGCATGAACAATTGTTCTTCAGCCCAAACAGACATTTTGATTTTTGTGCCTGTTGGCTTAAAAACGTAGAATTCCTGCGAGATTAACACTGTTTCCTCTCTTCTCATTCTATCATCCTGTCTGCATCATCAAGAGTCTACTGAAGCCGGGCCAGAGCGGCCAAACTCTGACAGTTTAACCTTCCTTAAAGGTCACTCCTATTCTTACTGCAGCCCGTCCAGAACAGCCTCCTGCCTCCGCTCAGCTCAGCCCTGTACGACCAATCATACCCATACACAGGCACATTCTGTAGATGAGGGATGAAAGGTCCGATTAGGGCCTGCTGGAAGTATTCAGCACGCAGCCCCCCCCTCGCTCCATCAGGCCATCACCCCAGTCAGCGGCCCCTCCTAACCAGCCCCTCTCCTCCTGTGATTGACATGTGAATTACAATGTGTGGTGATGATAATAAGAGTGCTACCCGGGGCCAGGCCTGCGCCTTCCATCCAGCCGCCAATCCTTGCTGGCACGGCCTGAAAGGCAACCACTGCCCCCATCTGAGGAGGCAAATAAAAATGACAAGCTAACTGTTAAAGAACTGCAGATTTTCACATGTTGTTTTAAAAGCTCTGCCAGATTCTTTTTTTTTTTTTTTTTTTAAACTATTCCTCTCTTATTCTCCTGAATTTTCACTCGTCTTCCCTTCAACCATATCTAGATATAGGAACCCCTCATTTTTATCAGTGCAATCTAAAAATAATTCCCCTCGCTTTGGCCAGGCTTTGATAAAGAAAATATTTATGTTCAGATTGATTGTGCTCAGTTGGACAAAAACAGATAAAGACGTGTATGACTGCGGAGTTCCTCAACAGCCTCCCACCACATAAACACACGCACACAAAAGTTTCCTCTTGAATAATTACTACTTTTCCTCACCCTTCATGTTAACAACACCATAAACAGTCCACAACATATTTCACAACTGAAGTCAGTTAACCATCTGAAAGTCTGTTTATGTTCCAGTGTCGGCATTGTTCAATTTCAAACATTTATCCAAATAGTCCACGATTATGCGCTTGTCACACATTATGGTATTAGGAAATTACATTCTAACACCCTGCAGATTATTTTCCACACCCCTTGACATCCTCCTAAAAAAGTTCCCGCTTGGCAGAGCCGCACGTCTGAGCCATCACTCCGAGGAGCAGACGAGACGGAGAGGACATGGAGGGGAGAGAAAAAGAGCTCTGCTGGGATTCTCACAAGCAGAGTCTGACTCTCATTATCAATTATGCCTGTTTTTGTTTCTTTCTACCACAATCATTAACCACACAGTTACTGGCAGTCTGTGTGAGAAAGAGGGCGAGACGGGGACACGGAGAGTGAGGGAGAAAAGGTCATTTTCATCAAAGAATTAGCTATCCAAACAAGTGACCAATGTGCCATGTATCCAGAGTCACAGGCTGGTGTGGCCTCATGTTGCAGACAGATGAAGATCTATATGTGTTTAATAGGAAGAGGGTGAGTAGCAAAGGGATAACCTAAGGCTTAGGGAGAGAACGAGAGGAAGAAGGGGGTAGAGGGAGAAGATAATTCACAACACACTTGTGGTGAGAGGGGGAGGCAGCGTCTTGGCAGAGATGTGGCTCTCCTCTCCTCTTTCCCTCTTGCCCTCATCCCTCGTTTCCACCCGGGCCAGGCGAGAGCAGAAGGAGCCAGTAAAGGCTGGATGCCGTGGCACATGAGCCATTAAATCTTCCTGCACTGTGGGCAGAAAGGCGGTAGTACCAGGCCTCATGCCCAGGCGCCTCACAGGCTGCCAGCGCAGCGACCCAGAGTGCAGAGGTGCTGCACCTAAAGGGGGGGGAGGTGCAGCATAGTAACACAACAATGTGTTTTAAGCTTGACAGTTCACGTTAACTCGGCTGCAATAAATAACAATAATAAAACATGTTTCCAAGTGTTTCCAATGACACGATAAAAAGCGCACATTACACCCAAATTACACTGAAGCAGCTTAGTGTGGCAGAACTACCATGTTCAGATCCGTTACCATGAATCATAGCAGACATATTGTTTCAGCAAATGTTTAAGGACAATTTTCAGTCAATGACCTGGTATTAGTAACAGCAGGTACTTTGTCACACGTTTGTTATAATCAGCCTTTGAATGGAGTAAAATAAAAGATAACTTCAAGAAATTGTGGGATACACTGATTTGACAATTTGTAAGATATTTAACTCTGTTTTTTCACCCTTTTGAATGTTTTTATTGTCTTTTTTTGTGTGTTATTGAAATATTTTTATTAATGCTTTCTCTATTTTAAGAAACTGTTATTTTGCTGTTCTTAACTTCTTTTCTTTTGTTCATTTAAAATACTTTATTAATCCCTGAGGGAAATTCTGGTTTGACACTCTGTTATTGAGAGACATGCTTCTCACACATACAGACCTGAATCACACACATGCACACACAGAACCTGTGGAGAGATGTGAGAGTGGGGCTGCTACACACTGCAACGCAGGGAGCGCACCAGGGCTGTTGGGGGTTCGGTGCCTTGCTCAATGGCACCTCGGCAGTACTCGGGAAGTGGCCTGGCACCTCTCCAGCTACCAGAACTACTTCCATGTCTTTGGTTTGGACCCTCTGGTTCACAACCCAAGTCCCTACAGACGGAGCTACTGCCGCCCCATGTCCGCTTGAACATTGAGCTGCCGTAATCTTTATGTAAGCAGCTGTTTTGTTGAATCTTGATAGTGGATGGCGGGTTTAAAATTTTCATATTATGAAAATAATGAAGTGACTATGTTTACAGCGTAACCACACTGCAGCAGCAATCTCTAACTCTTGTCTCTTGTGTGGTTCAGAAGATCCACTTTGTCCACTCTGTCCTCAGCAGCCAAATTCAATTAGACACAACTCTCTACCTCATGGCTCATAGAGGGAAGGAACTTGGAAAAGGGTTTCTCTAGTTAGAAATGCTGCAGAAACAGAAGCCACGAGGGGACTTAAATACTCTGAGAGACACTCTCCAAGCCCTGGCAGCTGAACCCCCAAGTAGAGGGACAAAAAAGAGGTTATGAATAGCAGATGTGACAGTACACAAACACGCACGTCCTCTCAAACACACATACCATGGAGTTGATGACATGTCAGGGTCAAAGGAATTTGTCACTATGTAATCGCCATGTTGTAAAATGCTTTACTGGTTGTATTTGCTCTGTTTCTGACTTTGGTCTTCTTCTACTTCTTCTTCTTTGTTTTAAAACAGCTCAGGATGTTGTGCACAGTCTATTTAAGGTTAAGGAAAGTGAAAAGAGCTCCATACCAACATGTGTGAATAACAAGAGCCCCCTTAATCCTCAGCAAAAATGAGGTTTTGAAGTCAAACTTTAAGTAATCAGTGTTGGAAACAATTAGCACATCATTGTCTCATGCGGACTGTGTTTTCTTGCAGGTGGGCCTATATGTTCATGTCAAATACACAGAGCTCACATCTCATTAGTGCCACACTACACTAAGTGTTTACAGCGTTCTAAATTCAAACACTCCACATATGTCACTGCAGACAGGAGGTGGAAGTTTGACGTTTGGCAGTGAGAGGGCATCCGCTGCAGCAGCCTATGCCCAGAATAACCCACAATGCACAGGCACAAACAGACACACACATACTCACACCAAACACACAGACACACACAAACACACACACACACACACACACACACACACACACACACACACACACACATTAACTGCTAAGCATCAGAATCCAACATTAAACAAACTATCAGGGGCCGTCACATCCACTCAGCACTGAGCAACAGACAGACAGGTCTGTTTATAAACACACACACATGCATGCATTAATTTGTGCACATAAAGTACAGGCGCCTACCATGTATAGGCCTGGTCTTGATTACTCTTTGCCCCCCCCCCCCCACCTCCCCCAACACACACAGACAGACAGACAGACACACACGCGCACACACATACACTAGCCTAACTGTCATTTATCAAGTGAAACACACCGTGATAAATGTCATTGAACAAATTATTTGTACTGAAGTTAGGAAAAATAATTTAATTTCCAAAAAAAAAAAAATCCCT
Organism: Labrus mixtus; assembly: GCF_963584025.1. NCBI lineage: Eukaryota > Metazoa > Chordata > Actinopteri > Labriformes > Labridae > Labrus > Labrus mixtus. Next base: position 26,202,544 of record NC_083621.1, read on the forward strand.
GCAACCAACTGAATGTGAATTTAGCTTCATGATTGACGTGTTGCTCATCATGCTTCATATGACCCACCATAAAACTTAAATCACAAAACCAATTATTCACCAATAATCATCCATTAGGACGTGGATCCGCAAATCAACAGCATGCCAGCGAGCCTGAAGGCGAAAAACTGATCGGAAAGCCTAATTGCAGCTGATCATCAGACTTCCGCATTAATGGAAACCTGAGGCCTGTGCTAAATTGGATTTGAGTGTCTTGTTTCCGCCCATCCTGCGTATTGTGCTTAATAAAAGGAAACACATGTGCCAAACATCCTCGAATGGGACAAATACAGATTTGCACTGGATCTAGCATCCCAAAACACCCAGGAGCAGATTCCTGCAGACCCAGCAGGCATCACTGTGTCATGCACGCCCGTCGACAATCGGCGGACACACTTAAATCCCGTGACGAAGATTTACGAGCTGACTGCTGAAAAAAATGTTAAAAGACAATCCGTCGAATTTAACAGGAAGGCAATTGCCCAGTTCTTACTGTTTCTTTAGGGCTTTACTTGAATACGGAGCAGCCGTGCGCCTTGACGCACATAAACGCACTGACGGTTATTCCTGTTTACGACTTTTCCCCGCAGTATCGTGTTTTGGGATTCACTTTTCTAATAGTATTTAAGTAAGACGACAGGTTGGGAAAGAATAAACACAAGTCCAGGCCGCAGTCCTAAAACAGGTTCTGATGACAGAGAGCATGTGATGCCGGTTGGTCATAGTTCTCCATTTCCCGGCTGTTGTCAGAGATTTCCATCACCAACCAAACCAACCGTGCCGTAAACACAGCCTCATTTGTTTTCTCCTCACAGCAATTATATCATGTGATTAAAAAACATTTTAAATAGAGCCTTCGCTGACTTGTATTTGTGTAAAGCGGATCCATTTCATGTCGAGCAGTAATGTAATAATCCCGAGCTGTCATTACGACCCAGTTTTCTCCCTGTGCGCCGAACTCCATCTGATCGGCGCACTTATGAGAACCAGACTGGCGCACACTCTCACCGGGCACCGCAATTGAAAAAAAAAATCCCACTTCTATGCCGGTGGAATGGGAGACAAGAGACCGCTTTAAGTAAAGCCCTCAAATTAATATAGGAAACGTTAGCTTCAACAGAAATGCAGCGAGTTTCATGGAGATATTTAACCCTCCAGATGGTCTAAATTAAAAGACTTAAATATTTGTGCCTGGACGTCCCCTCCAGTGCACTAAAATGTTCTTTATTTATCTATCAGATGTCTAAACGGAGGGAAGCAACATGGAAAACAGACCAATCAGAGAGGCATGCTTGTGCGGAAGAAAGAAAAGAAAATGTGCTTCAAGGAATTCCAGAGATTCGTATTAGAGATACAAATTATGCCAATAGTTTTATACAGATTCATCAGTTTAATTTTCTGCCTTTGTAGTCAATATTTTACTTCCTGCTATTCTTACACTTTTTTACCCAGTGAACCTGCATAATCATACAAAGTTCACAAACCCAAAAAATAATACGACTCTAAATTTGAACCGTTCGGACTAAACTTTTTCATCATCCCACAGTGACATCGCGCGTAACGAGGCTGATTGTCCTGGGTGCTCAAAGGTCATTGGTCCAATCGGCCAAATAGCTCCAATAAACTTAGTCTCGCTCATTTTCTTTTAAGTAAGAATGTAAATTATTGGATTATTTGACATGTGTCCAATTAAATAAAGGGAATCGAATATATACAGCAAGAATCAAATGACACCTGTTGATGCTGATAATCTCCCTCGCTTTGCATCGTTCCAAAGTGACTTTTCCAAAGGAAATAATATGTTTGCTTCTGAGAGAAAAGTTTCAATTCACTTGTCTTGTTACATATAGGCCTATACTATTTTTCATTTGTGTGAGGAAACTAACAATTAAGGCCAGACTAACTTGGCTATTTTTTCGTTTTACAACGCAGGCCCATGCATGTGGAGGACTGCACGCTGCGCTCTTCCCTCCCTCTCTCTCTGTGACGCGCAGAGGGGAATCGCAGGAACAAACCCTCTGAGATACAGAGAGGACAGGGGAGACACAGACACGGATCAAGGACGAGAGAGGGATATATTGTAGTGACGGGAAGAGGCGTGCCAATAATCAAGGTTTTTGGATGAGGGCGCGCGTCTTGGAGAACACATGGGAAGGCACCGGATCAATTACGCAGCGTCACGGAGCCGCCGTGAATGAAGAGGTGCTCCCTGAGGTGGTGGTGCTTCTGCGGATTCCTGTTTTACCCCGTTCTGTCCTGAATGAGCTGGGACACCGAACCTTTTGCGGGACAAAGTTAGAGGTCAGGCGGATATAGGACTCACAGAACGATGGGATCTTCCGCAAAGATGCAAGGTCTGAGTTCCAGGGCTCACGCGTTTTCGGTGGAGGCGCTGGTCGGGAAACCCTGCAAGAGGATGAAAGTTTCCGAGGAACATGAGTCAAGTTCAGCTGGAGACACCGGTAGCGATACGAGCATCTTTAACGGTAAGAAAGAGGGATCAGAAGGATTATCTGAAAGATGGCATTGCTTTAATATACATGCATTTTACGCACAAGATGAAACCAACAAAACTCCAAAAACTCTGCGGTTTGCAGGTTATTTTACTTTCTCAGAATTGTTATTAAATAGTTTTAAAGCATTTACACCGATCTTTCTATTTCATTTGTGAAAAAATCCAATTCTAATATTTTCCATACAAAAAGTAGTGCAAGTATTGTAAATGTAAAACAATTGCAAGCTTGAGGGACTTTCTGCGTGTTCACTTTTAAACAAGCTTAAACATTTGTGATATTAAAATATGTCGAAAATAAAGAGTTAAAGTTGCTGCAAGCATGTTCATGATTTGGCGTTTTTTTAAACTCCCTTCCATAGCATCTCTCTTATTCCAGTGTCTGTCAATTTATAGGCCTGAGCGAATATCAAGGCAGCCAGATTAAGAAAGCAGGTTCAACACCAACGAGGATAGAGGACGATTCCTGTGACCCAGAGAGACACACGGTCAGATCATCGCCTGAGGAGTCGGAGAACAGCGGAGAGGAGAATAAGCCGAAGGAGAGAGACTGCCGGGCGAACAGGTCAGAGGTCCGGGTGGAGCTGCAGGGCTCCGAGCTGTGGAAGAGGTTCTATGAGATCGGCACAGAGATGATCATCACTAAAGCTGGCAGGTAAACGTCAAGGAAGAGAACAAACGAGATGAGTGTTTGCGCTGCTGCATTTCAGACCTAAAGGGTTTTAACTCTCCTTTATATCGTGAGAAACCCTTATACTCCAAACTCGAGATATGGCCTGCACACCCTATTCAGGAGGAGACACTTAATGGAACTATTCACGAGACATATATTTGGTTTATTTATTTTCAGTGAGATATATACATTATAACGAAAGAGAAGTCACCATGTGTTAGGAAGAGGGTCTACATTTGTTCTGAAAAATAATAAAAGCAATCTATTTGTATCAAAAATAAAAACGTTTAATAATGTAATCATTTAGAAATAAGAGCAGGACTTAATTCTGCCGCCCGGGCCTTAAAGCTGGTTCCACGATATTTAATCCTACTATATCCCTATCTGTTTTACGATTTAAATCTCTCTCTATTAAGTCTTAATTTTTCCATCTAATTTGTGTTTTAAATTAACAAAATAGAGATCTAGAGTGGTCATATTCAGTGATAAGTAGATTATGTGATATTTGAACTGTTCTGCGGTCACAGGTGCGTTATCAGGAGTTTGTCGGCTTTGAATGCGCTGCAGCTGATCGCAAGTCAAATGAGCTGATATCGAGAGTTACCACTTACTCTGTCAGTTTAATATTGTTTCATTTGTCCTAGTATTGGGTACATGTGTATGAATATTGATCTTAAAATGTTTTGTTTTATACGTTATTGTTGTTGTTGTTGTTGTTTTGGAACTATAAAAAGAAACCAGGCACACTCCGAGGGAAATTATTTCATTTAGTCGAACGACATTAAACCGTATTGTCCAGTCGACCCAGACGTATTTGATGTGATCAATCAATTGAAATCTTGTGACACAGAGACATTCTTGGTCAATTTAATTTTCTTTATCTTTGGGTTTGAAATAAATTAATTCGCTGTCTGATAGGTTGCCGTGTGGGTCTTTTTTTTCTTCCACCCAGAAATGAGTTATTGGGACTTAACTACTTGCTGAAATCTTGGATCCGTTTATTCAATTACGGTGAACTCACGCTATAAATCTCGGCAGTGAAGATGCTCTCGTGGCCCCTCGAGGCCCTTGAACTTCCCTGTGAACTTGGCCGCTAAAGGCAGGGACGTTTCTGAAGTTGTTGTTCCTGAAATCTTTCTGAACGTTTCATGATGTCTCATCCATGCCGGCTAAAACTCTCTACCCTTTTTTTTATTTTTGGAACATTTTGAAGAAAGAATAAAAAATAAATAATCTGAGCCCTGCTGATTTCTAATGAAATGTAATCTCCTCTCTACTTCTAGGAGAATGTTTCCCTCTGTGCGCGTAAAAGTGCGCAACCTGGACCCGTGCCAGCAGTATTACGTTGCAATGGACGTGATGCCCGTAGACTCAAAACGCTACAGGTGCGTTTGTGTGCGTTCATTAAACTTACCAAACTACCTACATATTGAGGCGACCTGTGCATTTATTTACACGTATCCCCTTGCAGGTATGTGTACCACAGCTCGCAGTGGATGGTGGCTGGAAACACGGATCACTCCTGTATCTCTCCTCGGCTCTACGTGCACCCGGACTCTCCGTGCGCAGGAGAGACGTGGATGCGTCAGGTCATCAGCTTCGACCGGGTCAAACTCACTAACAACGAGATGGACGATAAGGGACATGTGAGTAACCCATCTGAGCATGCGCTGCTTCCTCTTCCTGAGTTCTGTTCTGCTGTTGAACGATTTCGGTGAAAATGGTTTGAAGTAAATGTCTGCTTTCTTTCTCGTGCTTATTTCTCTTGCTATCTCATGTTGAACTATGTAGTCTGATAGTGGACATTTCTGCACGATGGGAATATCCTGTGGGTCTTTTTTTTGGAGAGGAGAAGTGGAAATCCTTGTTAGCTCCAGGGCTTAAAGGTTGTGTTTGTACAGTGGTGACAGATGTTGGGACTGTAGATGTTGCAGGGGACGTTTCACTTCATTCTAGTGTTTAAAAAAAAACATGCTGGAATTTCTTGTGTCTAAAGGAATTTATTCTGGTCTATAATTAAAGAGGATTAGTTCTGGAACGCAACCTCAAAATCCCCTGATTTTATTGTCGTCATTTTATCACCTTCTTTAAAAAGGATTTAAATTATGTGCCAGCTTATTGAAGCTGGCACATGCAGCTGTTTACATCTGGCCTCTTAACTTTGAGTAGAAAACATTATATGTATCATATAACCATGACAAATATATTCTAATTTGGCTTCACTATTATCAGGAACGAAGGTCAAATAAAATACTTAATTTTTTGCTTATTTTACAAACACAAAGGCGAAGAAAGAAGATTTGAAAAATAACACCAAAAAAGTCAGTGAAAATGTGTATTTAATGAAAACAACATTTTCTCAAGATATATTTCAATTTAAACCTAACTCCCTTCAGAATATGACTGTCCAATTTAATAATAATGTGATATATTTCAATGATACTAATATATCATATTTTAGTGCCTGATTTTACATTCCTGTACATTTTTTTGTTATTTTTAATATAACCCTTTTATTACCCCATGAAACTGACCTGATTAGCTGAAACAGTTTACATAATTACACAAGAGGTGACTGTTCCCACAGTTTTACAACGTCTTAGAACTAACTAAAAAAAAAAAAAAAAACTTTATTTTTTAGCAGCATCCACTAAATGGGTAACTTATTATTCTGTGAAGGTTGTTTCAAAGTCAAATTGAGACAACTGGTTTATAATTAAATCAACTATTTGAATTTACAGAGTTAAAGATGTTTACATTTTAAAGAAACAAGTTTTTAACCAGCCTCAATATCAAATGAGGATTTGTTGCTTGTCTTTGTCTTTTGATAGAAAAGAGAATAAACAGGCTTTTGGACATTTGGATAGATTCGTTTCACTTGGTTTAAAATGTCAAAAACCTCAATAATTTTTGGAAACTGTTACAAAATAATCTTCACGATAATTGAAAATGATACCTCACTCAAAGCTCTATATCTTTGTCTCAGTTCAACTCAATAAGGCGACATTTAAAAACTAATTCCATTTATACTTTCTCTCTTCCTCTCCTCATTCAGATTATTCTGCAGTCGATGCATAAATACAAACCACGCGTGCACATCATCCGGCACGACCCCCGCATGGACCTGTCACAGATCCAGTCTCTGCCTTCTGAAGGAGTCCACAGCTTCTCCTTCCCAGAGACCGAGTTCACCACAGTCACAGCCTATCAGAATCAACAGGTAACACTCCTTCAAACCAGTTTACACACAATCACAAACAGACCATCATCATCATTTAGCAGACGCTCTTAACCAAAGCAATGTACATCTGAGAGTCAGTTCATCATCTGCAAGGTTCTGGAAAGGAGCAACATGGTGTAAAGCAAATTATTTTCTTTTTTATTTTTATTTTATTTTTCTTTTCTACTTTATCATCATCATCGTCAACATAGTCATAAATATTATCATCAATTCAATCAGAAGAGACTTCAGAAAAGGACGAAAAACATCCAACGCCCTAAGCGATTAGACCCAATCATGATGTCTCGAAGGAGTAATGAGGCCAAGAGCAGGAAGATACTCCTCGATGGAGTCTACACACTGGTGGTGATGGTGGTGAAGGAAGGATGCAGGATGTGCTGAACGAGAATTGTTGAGATTTGTTGACGGTGACTGGGATGGAGGAGGGTCACAATGATCAAAATGAAACACTAACTAGCAGAAGAAAGGAGAACAGGTTTACGATTTGACAGCAGCAGGATGATTGAGTTTGTGGTGAAATCTGGTTGGTTAAGTACTTAAAAGAGTAAATACCCATAAACATACAGTATGACCACCCGAGCAGGAAGGGACAGAGAGGGAGAGAGAGAAGGGAGCGACGTGAATGACGGATGACTCAATGAATGAGTGAGAGAAAACTGTCTTCATGCTTGAACTTACACTGAGCTTCATGAATGTCCTATTCAACATAAAAACAACCTCAATAACATCATCAATATGATGAAGTGCTCATGTTGTTGATGACAGGATTTGGTAGTAAATACCTAAGACAACTATATATTTAAATGTCTCTGTATCTGCTGTTTCAAACATTTCATTGTTTTTTTTAATGAAAATAGATATTGCAGAAATCTGCTACATATGGGAATCTGTGGGCAAAACTTTAAGGAAGTACACGAGTAAGGTCGTAGCCCAAAACGATGGTTCCGTCACATACTTAATATCTGAGGGCCCCATTCTGCAATGGTAAATGGACTTGAGCTTGTATGGTGCTTTTTTGGTCTTCTGACTACTCAAAGCATTTTTGGACACTGCAGGTCATACCTACACATTCAGCTTTTTATTCTCATATCATTGTGTGCCCCCCTCAATTGAGTGTCTGGTCTATTTTTGCCCCCCTAGTCTGACACCCTGCAAACAGTTATATTCCTCAGTCATCAGACAAGAGCGCTGAACATCATGTAGGTCCTAATTGTCCTAATTCATCATGTCCTCATTTTCATTCAGGTCAGTCATCAGTTGCTCATAGTAGGTGTGTATGTCTTTGTGTAGGGGGAACTGACCCCTCTGTTGGCCATTCCTCCAGTTACAGCGCTGTCCACAGAGACTGCCAGTTCTTTTCATCAGGGCTGCTTTTTACGATCAGAGAACGTATTATTACAGAAACTGAGTAACAAGCTGTGACTGGGCGACTGCTGGAGTCCACAGCTTATTAAAGCCCAAATAAAACTACACAACCTCCAAGAACCCTGTTTGACATGGCTGATTGCCCTGGGTGCTGCTGGGAGATGCAGTCCCCTGAGGGAGAGCTCTGCTGAGCTCATTGTTAGCTTTCACATCAGCAGCTGACACTTCCACACTAACCCATGTCTGTTCCTCTCTCCTGGCAAGATCACAAAACTGAAGATCGACAGGAACCCGTTCGCCAAGGGCTTCAGAGATCCTGGAAGGAACAGGTACACAAAAACCCCAAAGAACATACACACTTGTTTGAGCTCAAAAAGTCCTGCAAAAAAAAAAAAAAAAAAGACCCCGGAGGGACTTTAGGTTCAACCACCAACATTTGACACCACATAAAACCTTCACATGAAGTTGAAGAGTGCAGTGCAGAATTTCACACCTCTCAGAACCAATATTTAAATTCCTGGAATAACAGTTTTCAGTGTTTTCACAGTATGTGTGTGTGTGTGTTTGTGTGTGTAGGGGAGTGTTGGATGGCTTGTTGGAGTCATATCCCTGGAGAGGCCCCCTCAACTTGGACTTCAAGCCATTCACCATACAGCTCCAAGGTACTGAGAAACATGACTTATGACTTCTCTGCTACAAGCCGTGATTTTTTTAAATTCCAGTTTTTCTGATATGTTTTTTTTTTTTTTACAGGGGGCTCAGGGTCACCGACCAGCAGCATGAAGAGTCTCCTCCCTCTCTCCTCTTCCTCGTCTCTTCACCCGTTCTCCGTCTCCACACTCTCCTGCCAGGACGCCGCTCTCCACACCCTTGCTCTTCCTCTCTACAGTAAAGCCTCCGCTGGCTCCCCGCTGCCCGGCAGAGCCTTCTCCCCCCTGGGATCAGACAGACTGAGAGGTCTACCCCTGTTGTCTCCGCTGACAGACCTCCCGCTCCTCTCTGCGCTGCAGGCGAAGAAACCCCCCCACTGTCGGGACCCGTGTCTTCACGTCTCTCCAGTGGGGGGGTCCCACTGTCTCTTCCCCCTCCACGGCCCTCTCAGCCCTCAGGGGCCCTCTCTGCTCCCTCATCTCTCTGACACTGCGGGCCCCTACTGTCTTTACCGCTACAGCTTCCCCCTAAACCCCCAACTCACTGCTATTTCCAGGCACACCAAACTAGTGGAGGACACAACAGACTGTCTGCTGCGCCAGTCTCCGTGGCATCCAACCACCAACCACTGCCTCTGACAGCTGGACCGCACTTTCAGGCTCCGGCCCATTGAGTGTAACAAGCCAAAGCTTATTGCAACAAAACATTAGAGCAAGCCTCAAAGGAACAATGAAGACAAGACGATGCCAAAGGGGAATGTTTTGTATTTAAAACTGTTTTATTTGCTGTGTTGGATTTCCCAGCACAAAAAACTGTTCCTGACACAGATCATGTGCTGCTGTTCTTAACTATGCACACTCAGCTAGAGCCAAACAGCCCAGTATTGGAGTAAACAGAGAAGCAGACGGGATGTTGATTTTTATTTGGGACTGAGTGCATTTTCTTTACCGCAGGGCAGAGGCTCTTCTCTTCTCTCACTTCTTCAATGTGTAATTGTTTTACCAAAGAGCATCAGCAATAGGACTAGAGGTATGTAATATAAAATCAATGAACATGACAGTGATTGTTAACTATGAGGGCCCATTAAAACATTTTTCACTCTTTTTGTTCAGATCACACCAGCCTTCAGAATTTATTTTCTGGTACTTAAACAAAATGAAAGAGGAAACTTGTCCATGTTTTCCAGATGTATACACATTGATACAAAGCACATTTCAAAGTTTAACAAAGAATCATGTGCTAATGTGCAACAGGAGATATCAGTATCAAATAAGCAAAGGTCTTCTTCCTCCTGATAGGACGGCCATTTTGGTGCAATTACTCCATGTTAAACAAAAGCTTGTTTTGAGTTTTGGAGTTCTAAAGTGAGCTGAATCTCAGTCAGGCTAATCCACCCCGGACTAATAACATGAGCTAATCAGTTCTCTCTGTGATTTTAGGGCACGATCAGCAGCTGCCAGGATTGAGCTAGTTTCCTTTCCAGGACTTTATTTCTAATAACAGGACTAATCAGAGACGCATGGAGGTCGAAGGGTTATTTCACTCTGGCCTTTATGATCCCAGTCTGTGACATGACGGCTCATTGCCCTCTGAAATGTGCTCAAGCAGCTGTGCCATCACTGTTGTAACATAGTTCCAGGATAAACAGTAAATCAATACTGCTGTGTGGACGCTTGACTTTGGGAGACATGTGGAAGGCTTTCAGAAAAGTGAACTCTTGTGTGCCCAATGAAAACCTCTAACCACTGCGGCCCAACATAATGCTGTGTTTTCTCGTCCATACCAAAAAAGGGGGCACGCCCATTCAGCCGCTGATGTGATAATTCCTGCCTTCAGCTCAGACTCAAAGCCTGCACCATCCCTCCCTCCCTCTTCTGCTCTCTGCAGCTCGGAACAGTGGTTTAGGCAAAGCGGGGGAAATGGCCTGTTTCCCGACAAACGGTCGTAACCAAACAGCAATTTAGTTGTCATGGCCGAGCATGGCAGTGAGCTAATGCGCACTGGACGTGGAAATAGCAGGAAGGAGTTAATTGAGGAACTTAGGCAGGGGATGGCCCCTGGTTTCAGCACGCGGTCAGGTGCGCTGCTATCAAACAGCCTGCCCTTTGTCCGCAGGAAGACGTAATCTGTGTTGGTTATTTGATACTGTCTGTCATTTCCATGTTTGGCTATGGAGGACAATCAACTCCCAACTTATTCCTGATCTTTCAATTAGACAAATTGCTCTCATACCAGGAGAGCTGAACTCTGCACCTGCACCCCCCCCCCCCCCCCCCCCCGCACAGTCATACAGAAACACCCTCTACAGAGAATGAGGAGTGAGCACCTGTCATTATTACTATCTTCATATTATAGATTGAGTCATATTGTAAGCAGTGAATAACTAAGATGGGATGATAACTAACTCAGTGAAGGAAATAGTTTGACATTTTGAGACGTAATTATTATTTTTGTCGCTTTGTCTAGAGTTGGATAATAAGTTTGATACCACTGTACCATGAGTGTAAAGACAGTTCAATGAATTAAGCATAGAACACAGAAACAAGAATACCAGCCTGGTCTTGTTAATAAGTGACACTTTGACATGCTTTTGTGTGGTTCCAAGTCTTGCTCGGCACAGCCAGGCCAGCTAAACTAACCAGCTAGCTGCTGTGTCTTTGTATTCAGTGAACTAATGTGGGGTATTGGTTCTTTTTAGCTAACTCTCTGCAAAAGAGCAATTAGGGTTCAACCTATATGCTTAATTGTTGCCTTGAGTTGGACATGCTTTGTAATATTTTGAAACTAAGTTTACAAAAAGCTTGAATTCATAGACACGTTTGTATTTATTTATTACATATTAGTGTGTGTTCATATTTCATACTGTCTTCTTGACTTTTTAAAAGTTTCATACAAACTTGTTAACCTCACAGTCCTGGTGTTGCGTTTGCCTTTTTTTTTTATCAGTCTGCTGATGATTAACCACGCTGTCAACCCCCTACCCCCCTACTCCACGTTGTTAATTTGCTTGACAATCTGTCAGCATAATCCTCCTGAAGGTGGTGGCTGAGATAACATGGAAACTGTGCTGATTCCACTTTGTAAAAACAAGAAGAGGGAAGTTTCTGAGCCGCTCCAGTGTGATTGACGGGCCGTAAAAGGGGAGAAATTTGACCCTGAAGTCATTTGTTTCCAATCATGTGAAATGGCATCCTGAAACAGGGGAGAAGCCCGGCAGAGAGTCGGGAAGTGTAAATATACTTTGCCTTCATTAGATTAACATACACAACACACACACACACACACACACACACACACACACACACACACACACACACACACACACACACACACACACACACACACACACACACACACGTCAGCTATCTCCTAATAATAGTTGCCGATCACTTACAAACACACACACTACTACACACAATCCTTCGACCAGCCTGCTTCATGCCCTCCAGCCTCGCTCGTTTTTTTGCTCTGTGAGTCTCTTGTGAAGGTTTATACTGTTCACTATTTTCTCTACAAACTCAATAAAAGCTGGTTATTTATCAGGTTAGATTATGGGACGTGACTTAGCTCAGCTGCAAAGTCCAAAGTGAAACCAGCTGTGGCTAAAATTAAATTACACTGAGCTATAATGTGAAAAGCAAGGGCAGTTTTACAGTTATTAAGTGATCTTCTATTGCCCCATCAAGCAGGCACATGCTGCCCAGTCAAACTTATTTTTCCCTGTTTGCCTTTTATCTCAAACACATCTCTGTTGCTGAAGACATCAACAAGTTGTTTTTGATTACTGACAAAGTTCCTCTTTAGTGGTGATCTCTGAGCTTTACATCACAAGAGTGTTGACAGAGCCAGCAGCCTCCGTGGATTTGCTTGTTGCTTAGTTATGTGTGTGTGTGTGTGTTTTTGCATGCTATTTGCCATGTGGACACAAGTGTGTGTGGACACGGGTCACAGGGGTATTCCACTGGCATGTGCTCCCTGACAGGCCCCTGTCTTACAGGAGCAGAGATTACATTAGTGAGGTACAAAGTGCTTTAACATGTGGCCTGGCACCTGGCCTGCATGTCTGTGTGTGTGTGTGTGTGTGTGTGTGTGTGTGTGTGTGTGTGTGTGTGTGTGTGTTTGTTTTGGGGTTTCCTCTCAACAGTTCACTGATGCCTTCACAGAGAAAGTGTTAATGACCCAAACAGCTCTGGCACTTTCCCTCTCACCTCACCGCTCTATTTACACCTTTCCGGTCTCATTTCTGTCAAGTGACTCTGAGACGCTGCTTGTTCATTAAATACACGATACTCATGTTGGTAATAGATTCAGTGGATGATAGTAACTATGAACCTTTGCTAAATTAATGCGTTTAAAATCTTTCTACATTTTAGAGGAGAAAATGCACTTTTTACTTTCCTATAATATTTTATAAAAAAACATTTATCGAACAAGATGCTCATAATTAAATCATCCAAAAGTGTATAAAGTCATTAAAATAAGATCCACATCAACCCACTACAATATAAATGCTCTGCTTACAGGCTAATGCATGGAGTATAATGACCAAGTATCATAGACGAGGGACATTCTGCTTTAAATGTACTGTACTGTAAACATGAGACCTTTTTTTAACCAGTGTCTTAATGTAACATTTAGAAACCCACGAGGCTTTTTAAATGGTTTGTACCTAAACATTAAATAGTTCTCTCCACTCATACGTTCACATTATTCATTTATTTGACAGAGGCTGCATGCACAACACAAATGTTGGGCCAGAGTTAGCTATGCACACTTAATCATTTAACTTTCCTGAAAAACTTGAGGAAAAACAATTTATAAAAAATAATAAAAAATTGTGTCTGCAAATGATTTAATGAAAATTATCTACTTTAGGATTTCAGTGGAGGAGCATGTTGGGATATCGCTTTTTTTACCAAGAAATTAATCAGAATATTAAAGCTAAATGCAGCTTTAGTAACATTTAACTTTGAGATAAAGATTGTCAAACATATGAACATATAAAAATGTAAAACAAAATCTTACGGTCTATTAGGAACTATCCATATGAGTGAACACAGACAGCAGAGGCCGTTTTACCTGCATGCTTTCATTTTGAATATAATTAATAACACAATACATTGCAGTTATTTTCTTGACTGAAGGATTTGATCTCTCAATCACTACCATACTAATTAGTGCTGTATATATGTGTTGTATATAGATTTTAAAAACCAACCCCAAATGTTACTCTATTGTGTGAATGATCATGTTTTATCTTTTGTGTCCTTTATTGCAGAAAGTGTATAATGTCATGTTCAGACGATTCTTTATTTATCAGTAGAGCTGTGTGTGTGTGCGTGTGTGTGTGTGTGTGTGTGTGTGTGTGTGTAGGTTTGGGGTCGCTGGAGGGAAGCTGTCATCACTCAGCTCATGACCAACAAACACAATGCACACTCTGACCCCAGCTGTCCATCACAGGGTCAACCTCCTATCCCTGTGGAAGAGTGCGTTAGCTAATTCCTTCCCCTGTGTTATGGACCTGAGGGGGACTCTACAGGTGCAAGTGTGTGTGTGTGTGTGTGTGTGTGTGTGTTTGTGTTTGTGTGTGTCTGTGTCTGTGTCTGACAGATTATTGTATAACGAGAGAGGGTGCTCTCTGGCAATGATTTTATTTGATATGGACCTATAAATCAAGTCTTTTGGAACAAGAGATGTGAGATATTCTTTTTTCTCCTTGCCCTTATCTCTGACAGAAGGATGGATCGTTTTTAGCTCTTTTTGCTTCCTGTGTATGACAGGTTATCACTCCTGGGACAGATACAGAAGAGAGAGGGGGGAGAGATAGAGAGAGAGTGAAGGAAAATGATGCTCCATGGCTGATGTATCGGATGGCAGATGAGGGGCTGAGGTGAGGGTAGAAGGGGAGAGAACAGAGTGATTTAACGCTGGCCTGTTCTCTCCTCTCCCCTTATCCCTGCCCTGCTTCTTTCATGTCTCAACCAAGGGTCGACCTGCCTGCTGCCCCAGATGTTGCTGTCTGTCTGCGCTGCCCTCTACAGGATGTGCCCCCCTCACCACCAGACCTACAAACCTATACTCGCTTAATTGATTTCAGGGGGGAAGGCCCTCTCTCTCTTCTCTGTTTCAAACACACACACAGACAGCTTGCCAACAGCTCATGCTCCCAGTGCATACACACATACACGCGGCTGGCGCTGTGCGCTGTCAACGCTAATTCAATTTGAGACGCGGAAGTGTGACTAACAGAAGACCTGCAGAGTGTTTTACCATATGCACCACACACACACCTACACACACACGCAGTACTTTACACTGGTATAATAATAAAGTCTTATTAATAGATATCATTTCTGTTTCTCACATTATCAGAACAATGTCATCTGGTAAACAACTTGAGTTTTTCTTTATTAACCCCATCAATTCACTACTAATAATGAGTCAATATACAGGCAGCTCATTGAGAATTTATTTTGTTATAATACAAAATATATATTCTGTAAGTGTAACCAAACCCCCGCCAAATCTTTGTTTACAGAAACTAAAGATACATCAACAAAAGTCTGTGCTGCAGAATAGTGCTGATCTATGCTAACATGCTCATGACAATTAACAACAGTCCAGGAGAGCTGGTGTACTATCAGCTCACCTGTGTGAACAGAAGCTTCATGGCCCTTTGTGATTCAGACTCACCAGCTGTATCATTCAAGACAGAGACCTTCTGCTGTGATGTTATCAATAGTTGTGAAATGTTATGATTAGCAGGCACATATTGTTTAAACTATGTGCTCATCAAAGTTACTATTTAAGCAGGCCTATAATGTTTTAGGATTTTTTTTCACTGGTTGGCCCTTTTACGCTAAGCTAGCCATGCAGTAGCGTTCAAACTAGATTAAAGACTGCTGCATGGCTAGTTTAGCTTAGAAGAGCCAACTAGTGAACCAAACCAGGAAGAGTAGAACAGGGCATGAAGTGTTTTAACTCAATTTTCTGAAACACAAAGAGTTAAATAGAAACTTCTGTTTGTTTGATTTAGCCTAAGGCTTTGGTAGTCTAGTCGAGTCTGTTAAGTGTATTTTCAAAGTGAAGCATCACGCACAGTTCATACTGCAGAATGTGTGTGCTGTAACGGAGACTGGCAGACGGCCTCAGTAAAGGGTAAAGACAAGGCTACATGTCCATGTTCACGGGTTGTTTGACTGTAAGAGATATCAGCTGGGTTATGGGGTGAGGTGAAATCTTAATGAAGCGTGCTGCGGGGAGCAGGGATGGATAGGACCAGCTGTATTGGAGTGTGTGTGTGCATGTGTGTGTGTGTGTGTGTGTGTGTGTGTGTGTGTGCATGAGACAGTAAAACTGATTAAAAGCAGCGTTAACACATCTGACAGGAAGCAATGGTCAAGAGGTGAGTGGAAACTGGGAGAAAGCCCTGGGCTGGAACGATTAGACACACACTTACCAGCCACAGCAACAGCAGATGGAGACTGGGGAAAGCCCTGGTTGCAGCGATTGGTCACACATGCCCATCGATATCTGAGTAGAACCAATCAGCTCGGCTTCCTGTGTTTGACCTGACCCTTTACGCGTAGTAATAGAATATTTAGAATGGGAGGCCATAGAGAATAAAAAAAGACAAGGAGAGGAAAAAAAGAGCCTGGGGCTACCTTGTATATGAAACTCACCTTAAACACAACTCAAGTCTCTTTTCTGTCTTAACTCATAACTGATGATGAAATACAAAAGGGTTCAGATGTTTTGATTCGCTTAAGACTCAGGTACATATTCATAAATTATTAGAAACATCACAGGCAACAACACCACTTAAACAATGTGTCACTGCAGGAACAATGTTAGAGAGACCAGGGCAGCAACAGGTGAGTGTTAGGCTAAATTGAACTAAACTTAACACTGTGGTCAATTAGATCCACAGAAAAGTGGAACTGAATTCCCACCTATATACCCGAAACTCTACCAGCTTCAGTGTTTTAAAAAAACAAAACTTAAATCATGTCTGATGGCAAACCAATAATGGGACTGCTGATTTAAACCTTCAAATAATCCACCTTGAAGAGGATGTAAATTAGCTTTAAAGCTAACTTGGGCCCAATAGTTAGGTTGTGCATGGCCCCTGTCAAAATAAACCAAGAGAAACTACTGAGAAGTTACTTACCTGTAATATAGATTTGCTTTCAATTTTATTTTCATTGGGCTTTAGTAACATGCCTCTTTTCCTGCTGAATCCCAGATCCCGACTGACCGTCTGGACATACTGTCTCATATCCTGTGTATGACTCATGAAGAATAACCAATTCCCCTTGTTGTAATTAGAGCTTTTTCATCGAGCCAGCGTGTGTGGCGCTCAGCAGCTCTCCCCCCTGTACTGAAGCTGAAGACACGTTGGCCTAGGGGACAGGACCACCGGCCCACCGGATCCCTGCCTGTCAGCGACTACCACTCCTTTAGGAGAGGAGAAGTAAAGTTAGGTATCAACACCTTGCACATGCACATACAGCGCTCGTACAGGAGCCGTCTCCTGCACATCTGGAAGAAGCATCCCTGCACATGCTGAGAGGAACAGAGTAGAGGGTGAAATAGGCCATGAAAGACTCTCGGCTTTAATCATGCTTAAATAGATGGCCAGTGAAGGTTTCAAAAAGTTTGAAAACAAAGCTTAATAAATAGATTTTGGGGCTCGGCCAGCAGAGGGACATGGAATTTTAATTTCAGGTGATCTAACTCTGGGCAGAAATGACTGACATCTGTTGGATCACTGGGGTCAGTGTTTTTTGAGAACTTGAAGTATGTGTGTCTTAGTCAAAATAGAGTCTTGTGTCAGTCTTGAGGCAATGATGATGATTGTGAAGGTAGTTAAGTGTGTGCTGATGATGATTAGGAAGGACACAAAAAGGGTCAGAGGTGGCTGAGTGTCACTCTGGAAGACTCACATCAGCCATGGAGCTGTGGGTGTGCTCATGTATGGATATTTGTGTGTGCTTAGACAGCACCTGTAATGGCTCCCAGCTGAGTCCTGCCCATCCCCTGGGAGTTGGTGAACTGTGTGTGTATGCGCGTGTGTGAAATGAGGCACTGGCATGCGAGCGGCAGAGGGCGGCTTCCTCTACAGGTGACACCTTTGACCTTTCATCTGTTCCCTGTTGGAAGAGAGAGAGAGAGGAGGGGGAGAACGGTATGCAGGGATGCATAGTTTGTTCAAACAAACAAGATAAAGACAAGAAGAATGAGACAAGTAGACCATGTTGTACGCCTTTATTGACTGCGTCTTTGCATATAAGTGTGTGGTGAGCCATAAGACTGGTAACTGCTACATGCAAAAAAAAATCCTTAAACATACCTGCTGTCTTGAAAGCATACTCAAAGCCAACATTTGCAGAGCCCTATTTTTTGGGGGGAAATATAAAAAGAGAAGTTTCAACACTAAAGCCAAAAATTGGAGAACAGAAACGAACAGGGAAACGACACTAGAGGTCTCCACAGCCTCAGTCAAGACACAACAGTTACAAGCATGCTCTTAGCAATACTTAGTCAGTCATTCAGTCTGTAATAAATAGATAAATACATAAATATATTGCTCTTTGCATTGTATACATAGTGTAAAACTAGTTGAGAGTGAGGTATAAGCAAATAAACAGTAAACTATTGGGGTTTTTTTCACAACACTTTGCTCACAAAAAGTAGTTCAGGAACATATCCGGAGTTTAACATTTAAAGGATTTTCAATAAATAATCAGAATACATATTAAATATGAATGTGTAAATTACATTTTTATGGAGCGTCTCCATTTAGTTTTAGTTAGTATCAGGTTGGTTAATATCCTGTTTTCAGTCCTTCTCTGCTGTTGGACAGCTTCTTTATTTCTCACTAACAACAAACCAGGAACACACAGGAGGGTACACAGCTTGCAGGCAAATGGCACTTTTTGTTGATTCTTCCGTTTTTAACTCCGTCCCTTCTTGCTTCTCCTCATCTCGTCCCTCCTCATGACCTTGTCATTTCCTACACTGCTATGACACCTGGTCTCGCAGTCTGGACAGCCTCTGGGAAAGCTCATCCTGGTGACAACACAAGAAGAGGAAACATAGAACTGCATTAGTTCAGCCTGCAGTTCAGTATTTTGAGGCGAACATTTCCTTCTCAGAGTCAGTTTCAAAACCCAAAAGAACTTTCTTTTATTATAGTATTAGTGGCAATAAACTTGAAATAATCCTAGAAAATCTTAAACCCTCTTAGGTTTAGAAAGGGATTCATGCAAGAAGAAAGAAGCATTTATCAATTGGACAGCTTGAGGAATAGGACTTAAAGTGCTTCTTCCAGGAGTATCAATCACCCCTTGTTGGCTTGAAAGGTAAAGGATTAAATGTCTTCAGTTATGCCCTTCACAAACAACGTCTGTGGTTAGCTTGAGTTATGTTGGTTACAATAAATTCCACGGGCGAGTTGTCATAATGGAAAACATATCCAAACATCTTCTGGACATTTTGAAGACTTCCTGCAACATAATCCGCCTTTTCCGCTGTCCATCACATTATTCCTAACAGTTGTTATGCATATAAAAAAAGAGGCTGAATACTCAGCTTTTTGTAACACTCTTACTGCACTGAAGTGCTGCTGCTCCACCATGCCCACTACGTCTTTCAGCCATTTGTGGTGATACAGTTATTGTTTTGAACATGTTGAGCTTACAGATTGTCAATAACTAAATAGTTATAGCAACAAACAAGGTGGCTTGATCTCCACATATGACTGAAACATAAACCATTAAAATTACTTTAAACAATGAACAAATAATGTAGTGAGAGCAATAAGAAGTTAATTTGAAATTAAATTAAATTCTGGGCTGGGGTTGGGGGCATGGAGGTTTTGGAGCTACTCAAAATGTTAAGGTATATACTGTATTGGAGAACTTGTGAATGGAGTCCTTTGCTCTACACTTTAACTTCTCCATGAGACATGAAAACCCCGACATGAAACCACTGTTCTATTGGTTTCCATTGAAGCAGGATGATGCTATGAGGTGTAAGAAAGCTAAAGTCTCTGATTAAGATTAGGAATGACACACTTTTCAATGTAGATCAGAAAAGAGCTTCATAGCATGCTATAGAGATGTTACTGCAGAACAAAACATACGGGCAGCACAGGCAGGAGCCTGATATCACACGTGTTGGTTCAACAAGCTGCTGCTTTGACAAGATTCTGTTGAAATCTTCTTTTTTTTTTATCTCATCGTGAAAATGTGTCAGTGTTGGATCCTACATACTATACAGGGTATATGTATAGGGTACCCCTTTAGGGTCTTTTATTTATTGGAGTATTTCATAGTGTATCACTTTAAATTTGGGTGACACTGTTTCGTGTTTACCAAAGAGACTGCCAAAGACGGTAAGGACAATATGTGGCTTCTGTTCTGGGAAGTGAATCACCAACAATAGCAATAGCATCAAGCTAAGAGTGGGTGTGTAACCTGCTCTGTTGAAGCCACAGATGAAGCCAGTGACGAAGTGTGGCCCGAGGGGAGCTCCAGGTTAAGATCCAACCTAAAACCAGGAATAAAACAAAGAAATGTTTTCACTGTGATTTCTGCTTGGCTGCCTAGCTCTTAGAGAAAAACAAGAAACTGGAGGATATTCAAAATAAATCACTCTGAACACAGCTTCTTCAAGTAGTACCATTCATCTTAAGCCTTGTACACTTTTAAAGAGAAACAATCCAAAGGTTTGATAAAAAAATGATTTTTAAAGGATTTTCTCTTGATTTTAAGAAGTAGGTTCTGATTTCTTTTTTAATATTGCTTCTGTGATATTTCTATTTTCTTATGTTTTGCTGTTTGCATTTTCATGTTTTCATCTGAGCCATACTCACCCTGCTTCATCGGCCATTTCACGCATGAGTATATCCACGTCATTCTGGGGACAGACCATGAAATATTGTATTTCATAAAACTTTTTTAAAGATTAAGTACACACATGTTGCACAAGGAGCCACAGGTTTGTATACTAAGAATACCTGAGGTGTTGTGAGAGTGGTGGTGCTACTCATGGTGTCTTCCATCTGAGCTGTCTGCACATCAAGAGTTTCAAATTGGTTTTCAAACTTGTCCATTAACGCAGAGATCTGTAGAGAAGGGGAGATCATATTAGACTACTATTATCATACTTCGTTGTTGCTGCTAATACAATACATACTTGTATCATTACTGCTGGCATTGTAGCCATTAATCTGTTGTATTTACTGTTGTTGTGATAGTTGTTTGTCTCCATCCGTTTCTGTCTTTCTACATCTCCATCTATCACATATTCCAAAGCCCAACAGTTTCAGCAGATGACTGTCAACATGAGTCTGGTTCTGCTCGACGTTTCTACCTGATAAAAGGTAGTTTTCCCTTTAAATGTTATGTATGGTCTGGACCTGCTCTTTTTGTGATGTGTCTTGAGAAATAACATTTGTTATGAATGAGCGCTATACAATGAAGACAGATTGAGACCGAAAACAACAACAGCCCAAACATCCTAATAACACGATTTCTCTCACCCTATCTGTGGAATGAATACGATTTTTACCTTCTCCAAGTTCATGCTTTTCAGTGTAGAATCCATGGACTTGACCACTCCAGACATCGATTTAGATACCTCAACAAAAAAACATAAAACAAATGTTTTATCTAAAAGCTTTAACTAAAAGCCTTAGTTGTCAATTTTTCAGTTCTAAGATTCCCCAAGTCAAAGCAGGAATTGAGTGTTTGAGTGTTAGATAAGCAAGATATAACGTCAGATTAAAGTGCTGTACACTTATTTTTCCACTAGGTGTCACTTGTACTTTTTTAACCAGATACACTGTCACATCTACCTCATCACTTGTACTTAGTACCCTTTTCAAAATCAGCTTAACAGAGGTTCAATTAAGTGTTTATATCACACAGGACAACCAATTCTATAGACATGATTTAGTTGTATTCTATTTAATTAGGCTCATTTTCCAGTGAACCTACGCTGAAGCCAGTGAAAGAAACTGTCACTCTCATAAGAGTGGAAAGCCATAGGCATAGAGTCTGAAGCACATCTAATTACTGTATGTAACAAACATCTTATGTCAGAGGTTGAAGAGCTGCAGAGAGTCAACTTATCCAGGTAATATGTCAAAAATAGTCTCTATTAGTATACCATAGAGGTCTTGAAGAATTTAAAAAAAGTCTTCAATCTTGTTCAAGTGGTTTTAAGATACTGACGTCACGCTCAAGTTTATCAGTCTCTCTCTGTTGATTAAATCTAACAAAGAATCACAATATCCCTAATATGATGATGACGAGGAGAATTACAATGAATACCAATATTGACTAGGCAAGGGAAATAAACACAAACACTGAAAGAAAGGAAAAATGTTCAAATTATCATCCGTGGTGGAGAAAACTTCTCACCACAGCTAACAGTACAAAACTCTGCACATTTTCTCTGCTCAAAATGATCTGTCAAATGTGAATCAGAAGGTATCTTAAAAACTGGACATCTGACTGCAGCGAGGTTTGTTTTTCAGATACCTTGTTATGATGACCTAAATAAAGTAGCATCAGAAAGCAACACAAGACTTCTACAAACCATGAACCAGTAATCCTCACCTGATTCATGGTCACAGCAGTCTGGACCCTTGAAGCAACAGCGTCCACACGTGCACTCATCCTCAAAAAGTTAAGGGACTGATGCTTCTGACGGATGGCATTCTCTGCATGGATCCTTGCTGCCTCCATGTTACCCTTCTGGACAGCCTGAGAGAAAGAGGAAACAGCATTACAAACACAAACAACACAGAGTATATCTGCAATGTGAACCAGCTTGTCCCTGCTTCTCAACATTTTAACAAACACACCTGCTTCACTTTTGCTTTTTCGGCCTTTTCCTCTTTGTCACATTTCTTGGAGTTGCGCTGTAGCTCTTTGGCAGCAAACTTGAGGTTGAACAGTTGTTCTGTAAGGCCAGTATAGGAATATTTCAAGTGAAACACCCAAACGATGATCTATTTGAATCCAGATGAGTGTGAAGAAGAGATACTGTTCATTCAATTCAAAAAAACTTTATTTGTCCCCGGGGGGCAATTCAAAGGCACACAGAGCAGTAAATTAACAACAGTGCAGGTAGACGAAACATTTTAAACCTAAAATATAAAGTGTCAATTTAAATACAACTTAAAGCTTAAACTTAACTTAAACATATAAAGGAGTAGATATAAGTGGACAGTGATCGGACTAACATATGTAAACAGAACTATGTGCAGTAAATGAGAAATAAATATATATATACAGAGTGCAAGGACAAACACGTAAACAATAAACAATGTGACCAAATGCACTCAGGTTGTTTATTTAACAAGCCAAATATTCTTGTTTCTCAGTTAAATGAATGAAGTTACATTTCATCAAACCGAGCTTACATTACATTACAGCTAACACCCGCTATTGCTAGGCAACTGTAACCGTTATGCAGCCCTTTTTGGACAGAAAAGGATACTCTCCATATTCGGCATGATGAAAGTCTCTGTCTGCTACAAAATGTTCTGCCTAGTTGTGTATATACAAAGTGGCATCCAGCCACTCACTTGTCTCCCGAAGTTGTATGTTTTGATTTTTTTTCTGGCTAGCGTAAATTCGCCGCTGTACTGAGTCAAGACGCTTCCCATGTGCGTACTTCCGCTTTTGCTTGAACTGCGTTTGGCAGATTTGTAATGTAATATTTGTGTTCCAGTCAAAAATGTCTGCCTCATTCACGTTGTAACATACAATATATATTTTTTTTATTGAAAAAGGTCAGGACAAACATGATGTATAAACTAAATGTTTATAAATAAAACGTCGACCATTATCCCCGTCCCTCATCTTAGTGACGATGTAGCAATGCTTACTACAATTTCATTTTCCTTATTTGAAACCTAGACAGATCGTTGAAATTAGTTCACATGATATGAGAAAGACGAGTATTCTATGTGTAATACGGTTTTTTTGTGTCCCTAAGCTATAGGTTCGGATTTATGGCTGGTTCATGTGGATTGTCTACGTTCAGTGAACTATCATGATGTACCCTCGTCTTTCAGCACACTCTTTGACTCTCTTTCGGCGTCGGTCGTCACACGGTCACGATTTTGCATGGCGTGCTTGCGCTTCCTCCTACGTCACGGCTGTTTGAGGAGTGGACGGGCACGCGTGTCCAAAGCAGACAAGTCCCATCCAGGCTAAAAATAGTTTGTTACCCGGTATCGGTAGGTTGTGGTACACGTCTAAGTGACGTCATTTGTGCTTTTTTGGTGAAGGAGTAAATTGACCTTTTGTACTATCCGTCTGCTTTAACGCTTTCGCTCCCTTTCTTTTGGGTAATTCCTGATGCATCAGCATTCATTTAGCATCTTTTTGTAAAGTTATTTTTTTGGTGAAGGCTAAGTGGTTAGTCTAGGCTGCAGGGCGTCAGCTGATGGAAACATACAAGGATATGGGCATGCTGGTGTTAAAGAGAAGAACACACCAACAAGATCATCGTTTGACCATGGAGACGGGGAGACACGGTTTCACTGTGTCTGTGTGTGTGTGTGTGTGTGTGTGTGTGTGTGTGTGTGTGTGTGTGTGTGTGTGTGTGTGTGTGTGTGTGTGTGTGTGTGTGTGTGTGTATACACCGGCCAGTTGAAAGGGGCTGGGGTTGGGGGGATTATCGGCTGGGTCAGGGGGAGGGAGAAGCATGGATGACTCATACTGTAGCTGCTGATATTCTGTATGGACACAGCACTAGGTAGCCTATAATGACGTGGAGGAGAAGTGTTTCATAAAAACAATTGGCTAGGCCTTTTCAGGTCTTGGCTTATGGCTAATATTGGGATCTTCCAAGGTTTTCTCTTTGAGGTTTTAGGGCATCACCCAATTTGACCCAAACACAGATGTCGTGACTTCAATCAAAACACAAACACGAAGTGACATCTTAGATGATATTGTGAGTTCAGTGTTTGGAAACTTCTCATGTGATAAAAAACACGAACCCTGGAAAAACTTTAGTTTAAGTGTTGTTTTCAGTCA
The DNA here is from genome assembly GCF_963584025.1 of Labrus mixtus. NCBI lineage: Eukaryota > Metazoa > Chordata > Actinopteri > Labriformes > Labridae > Labrus > Labrus mixtus. Next base: position 26,227,086 of record NC_083621.1, read on the forward strand.
GCTGAACTTTGGATAGTCCTAGCCTATCCGACTAGAGTCGAGACATTTATTCAGCAATGTGTTGAAGGTTGTTAAGGTGTGTTATGTTAAGGTTGAAGCACTATAGGTTCATTCTTTAAGTTCTACATTTACACGTAAAGTGTTATTTTAAAAACGGTAAAATATATAAAGCTGTAGTATTTGACAACCCCACACACGACCCCACCACCATTGTTGTGACCAATGACTGCACACACAGAGAGACACACACTTCCCAGTCATAACTGAATGACGGCAGGTCGCTATGGAAACTGCGTTACGCTCCGGGCGGCCGGAGGAGAAAACAAAGAGAGCGACGACTCATTCCCGTCTTCATTTCAGCACCATGCGAGCTCCTGGACAGCTCCTAGCCTCATATGCCTTACAAGGGACAGAGTCGCATCAGCACCGAGCCTAACCGGAGTGGGTACAGGGACTTCAGAAGAAAAGCAAGCCTCCGAAATAGAGAGTCAGACTCACCGAACCTGGAACTCGGTGTACACTCAAGGTTGAGTTCTTCTGTGAAGCCAGGAGCGAGGTGCTCCCTCAGATGCCTCAGCAACAGGTAAGACGCCACCACTCAGTAAAGTTACATAGGCTATTTCACTTTTGTGAGTTTGCATGGAGACCCAATACAGGTTGGCTATTTGGTGCGTTTTCATTTAGATATTAAGAGGTGGGCTACATCTGTCCTGTATATCCCTCCTGGCACTTAATTGCGGTTAATTGACCTCACCTGTTATCTCAAGAGTGAGCTAGAGCGCCATTAGGTGATTAGTGTGAGGACCAGCATGGCTCTGGATCTCTTCCAGTAAATTAAAGTGCGTAATGGACTGTTCAAATGCAGAAAGGGAAAACTAGAACCTCCAATTGTAGGCTATTTTATCTGGGGGAAAAACTGTTTAATATGACAAAAAATGTTTTCAAGGCGCACATCCAGCAGTTATCTTTTAAATACAAAACACATATCTTTTAACAACATCCCATACTGAGGTATTACCTTTTATTTTAGTTTTACGAATAACTTATGTTTCATATAATAATGCATGAGATCACTAGAGAAAGTAAGGGACACACATTTAGCTTTATCAAGAGTTTTCCATGAAGAACAATTAAAAATATCTTCCCATTGTTCTACTTTTCTTTTTTAGATTCTGTTATGGAGTTTGGTTAGCGGAGCATTGGTGGTTGTTTATGTTGTAGATTTGGTCCTGTGAATACAAGGACATTTGATTCGTTGGGTTTTCAATGGCCATAGATTATGTGTGAGCTGAGCCGATACGCCTGGATGAGTCACTCAGGCTGCAAGTTTGCAGAAGAGTGCTATAGGGGAGGGGGAGATACAGGGGGGTAGCTGGGAAACAGTCCTGCAGTGCCTCTCTGCCTCCTGAACACATTGTTTCTTTGTATATGTTCACTGTCAACATCTGGAGCTTTATCTACCACCTCTGCTTGGAGCATTGATTTTTTTTTTGTTGCATCTTGAGTTTCACATCTTAATAGCTGGAGGCAGACAGATGTCTCATCCATGGCAGCTTTTTAGGAGTTTGTGTTTGAGACCCCACTTCATTGTCTTCTGGTAAGCATACTCAGTTGTTTTTGAGTTAGCAGAAATGTAACCTTTTGAACTTTTTACTGACTCTATTTAGCAAAGTGCAATTCCTGCGTGTTTGTTGAAATGTGTGCAACATGAATTAGACTTTTTATAAACAATCTCTGTGATAGATTGTTTGCAGTTGTTGCAGACTAAAGCACTCAGAGGTCTGAAAAGCTTGGACCAGAAAGCTTCCCATGTTTATTAGTATCACAGTGTTTACCTGACTAGCAATCAGTAACATTCAGCTGTAGCTCGGAGTGACATCCATTCCCTATAGCAAACAATAGGTCATAATGCGCACTCTCCCTGAAACACTTTTATGTGCAATCACACACTCACTCACATATCAGAAACTCTTCTGATTGGCTTAGTTATTCTTTTTTTTATCGAAAAATGGGATCAAGTTTGTGCAGACTGATTGTTGGACCCTTGATGAAAAAAGATAGTGTACAACTGTGAGGAAGATCACACATGTTTGAGCCAAATTTAATAGTTTGATATTATACTTTGCTTTATTTCTATTTGTGTTCGAAGGTGTAACATAAAAGCTTACGTGCACTACATTCTTCTGAATGTGCGTGAGAATCATTGTTTGTATACACATGATGTGGTGCTCTCTCAGACAAGAAAACAGATGTGTGTCTTTAATTAGTGACGTTGGTGTGATAATTGCAGTCTGCTGGCGATGACTCATTCAGCTTAACCCTTACTCTTCTGGTGGAAACAATCAATAAACAAAGATTTAGCCTGCCTTTATCATCATTATTATTTACATTAGAAGCTTTCACAACCATTTGAAATGACTACATTACTATTGTTATTTTTTCCTATATTTATTTTTTAACAAGAATCTAATGTATTAGTTAAGGTTTTGTTAATAATTGTTATAAGTCTTTGATCTTACTGTAATGAGCTTCAGATTCTCTGATTCCTTTAGGACAAATGCTTTTGATTTGTTGTGATCTGGTTGAGCAGTGGAAAAATATTTATGCAGAGCACATCTATGTGTATCACTCCATGTGTCATCTTGTCAACACAGCAGTTACATTAGCATTGTGGAAAAGCTGTCAGCCAAGCTGTGACTTACAGACAGCAGACTGGCAGGGAGCATGCATAGGAGTGTGAGTGAGCGCTCAGTGTTGTTGTGTGTGTGTGAGAGAGAGTGCATATTTTTTTGTTTGGGAGGAGTTAGAATAAACTCTCATTGTTACCTCCCCCCCCCCTTTCAGGGCAGCAGTATGTCTGAGACCAAATCCAGCCAGCGGTTCCACAGCCTGAATGCGGAGCAGGTGGAGGTTCTCCATCAGGTTTTGTCAGAGGTTGTTCCTATCCATGGCCGCGGGAACTTTCCCACATTGGAGCTGCGTCCCCGAGACATAATCATAGCTGTGCGGGCCAGGCTTCAGAAGCAGGGAATAACAGTTAGAGATGTTCGTCTGAACGGCTCCACAGCCAGCCACGTGCTTGTCAGAGACAGCGGAACGAGCTGCAAGGACCTGGACATCATCTTTGGAGTTGAGTTGCCCTGTCAGGAGGAGTTCCAGGTATGATTACTGTTTAATATTTAAGAAGGAGCAGACTATGTAATAACAGGAATTATTTTTTGTGTCGCTCCATTGATACTTTTGTTGTTTTTATTTATTTCATATTGATCATTTGAACATTGAACTGACTGAATCAATAATATTGGTTTAATTAGAAATCAAAATGATCAGGAGACCTAAATCACAAGCTAACCAGAATATTCAGTTCTGTGATAAAACCAAAACTGTTTGCACTCAGATTTCAGTCAGCAGCTGTAGCTGTCATGTTGTTGACCTTTTCTCCTTCCAGGTGATCAAAGAGTCCGTGCTGGGGTGCTTACTGGACTGCCTACCTTCTGGGGTCAACAGAGAGCGGATCAGCAGTGCCACAATGAAGGAGGCCTACGTCCAGAAAATGGTGAAGGTCTTCAATGAACAAGACCGCTGGAGTCTCATCTCCCTCTCAAATAACAGTGGTAAAAACCTGGAGCTCAAATTTGTGAGCGTGCTGAGGCGGCAGTTTGAGTTCAGTGTTGATTCCTTCCAGATCATTCTGGATCGTCTCTTGGAGTCCTACATGCAGCAGGAGTCACTGCACAGAAATAAAACAGTTGATCTTGAAGACCAGCCTGCAGACAAACATTTAGTGAATCAGTGTAAAGACTCTCCCTCACTTCTCCAACAGGCCAACTCTACAGAAATAGATAACTATACTGGTAGAGACTTACTCAGCAAGAAGGGGGCTCCAACCAGTCAGACACTTCCGAGAGACAAGGTGCATGAAAAGGACTCCCAGATAGATATATCACACCAAACTGAACATTCAAACCTGACAAAACACTCCAAAGTTGAAAAAGACAACAAAGTGAAAACACCAGGAGAGCTGAAAGAAGCATCAGAACACACAGAAAACATTAATGAGACAAACGTCTCCGACCAGACCTCTATAAATCTTTTGACAGAAAAGAAACCAACCTCTGAAAAAGCTAAACCACCAGCTCAGATTGACCTCGGACATGAGCCAGAGATGTCAAAAAAGACCAAATACTCAACAAAGGTAGAAAACTCAGAGCAAACCGAGCCCTGTGTCGGCCAACAGCCACCACATTCAAATACCCAGGAACTCACCGTCCTTATAGAACAGTCGAACCACACTAAACCTCCCGATGAACAGAAAACCCCCACAGAGCACAGTGAACATACAGAGATGCCGAAATCCTCACACGAAACCCAGACAGAGTCTCTAAATTTTGCAAAATTGAACAATATCGACTTTTTAAAGTGTTTCAGTGAGGATCAGGGCAACAAAGGAAAAGATCACACTCTGCATGTGTCGACCGAAGACTCCAGCACAGCTTTACATGCAAAGAAAGAAACTCAGCTAGCAGATGAAAACAGAGTTGAAACAGAAACATGGGAGCAAACTGAAAGGGAAAGTGATACAGAAATAACTGAAATTACAGAAGAGAGTTCATCATTAGAAGAAAAAACTGTAGAAGATACAGAGGGTATGGATTGTTCCCGTCCCACCTCTTCCATATGGTTTACACCTCACGACACACTGGAGCTCCACAGCACATCTCACATAGATAACTCAGATGAAACACCTAAAACAAGTGATGCCCTCAGTCCCCCAGATACTCAGGATGTTTTACCTGCACCACCAAGCCTTGTTTCCGACAATAAGACCTCCTCCTCTCCTTCTTGTAAGGCCTCAGAACGTCTGTCTCACATGGTAGTACTCAAACACTCCTCTCCCAAACCCCCTCGGAGGATGTGTAGGAAGGGTTACCCTACTCCGCTCCCCAGTCAATTTTCTGATCCTGTTCCAGAGCCCTGTCTAGATCCCGATCCTGAGATGGCCCTTGACGCTAAGCCAGTAACCTCCAGTTCAGACCCCTCTCCTACCCCAACAACCAATGTGTCTGATGAAATAAATCCTGGGCCTGAACCCAAACTTTCAAGTAACCAACCTGCAAATCTAGACCTTACCGTAGCTCCCGAGTCTGCCCCTGAAATGATAGCCCCCCCTGTTGTCGATCCTAATTCTGCTTTACCTCATGAGCTACCTATCTCTCAGTTAATCACAGAGAATTCTGATGAGACAAGTAGTCAGGGCTTAAAAGAGACACAATGTACAAATATGGATTCTGATTCTCAATGCCAGTCCTCCCCTAAAGAGCCTATCCCTGCACCCGAGCAATCAGAGCCCCCCGACTCAGTGGACACATTAGATATGTTCGAGACAAACACTCAAGAACCTGTACATACCTCAGAAGTTGAGCTCAGTGATGAAGATGAAAATGGAGAACTACATACCAAAAAGTTGGGCTTGAATCAGGCAGATGGCAACCCTCAAGAGACCACACTAAGTCCATCCTCCTCTTCCCTCTGTGTCACCCCTCCTGTACTCAGTCTTTCCCCACCCTACTGCACTCCCTCGCCCCCCAGCCTCAGCCCTCCCCAATGTCTGACCCCTCCCTCTCACTGCCTCTCATCCCCAATGATGAACAGCCCTGCTACTAGCTTTAGCTCTCCACCCCGGAGTGTCAGCCCTACCTCATCCTGCCTCAGCTCACCTCCTTACCTGACCCCTTCCATGCTTAGCCTCAGCCCCCCTCCACACTGTCTTAGCCCACCTTCCCCCTGCCTTAGCCCTCCCCTCCTTTGCCTCACCCCGCCAATAGAGTCAGACGACTTTGTACCTCAGGTATCTTCCGACGTGGAGCCTTTGATACTGAACACAGACAGCCAGGAGCTGATGAAAGAGGCCTCCCCTCAGCCAGGAATTCCTCTTCTACAAATGGAAGAAAAAAAGGAACAAGATTACATCTCCTCTTTGTCTCCTGTTGCAGAGCCTGTTTCTTTTCCAATCACAATCCCCAGCTCAACCTCACATGTGCTGCCTCACTCTCAGTCTGGAGGCCCAGAGGAATCAGCTCTACCACCAGCAGATCATGTATCCAGCTCCATGCCTGAGAACAAAGAGGCCCCCAAGGTACCCACCAACTTGTCTGAACAGAGCAACAATCCACAGGCATCAGGTTCAGTCCCTGCTGTAGAGGTCTTGGCAGAGAGCATGTATGGTGACTTTGAGGCAGCCATGGACCACTTGCGCTACCGCCTAATAGCTACCCGGAACCCTGAGGAAATTCGGGGTGGTGGCTTGTTGAAATACAGCAACCTGCTGGTTAGGGACTACCGTCCTGCCAGTGAGACTCAGATAAAGACCCTGGAGCGCTACATGTGCTCCCGCTTTTTTATCGATTTCCCTGATGTGCAGGAGCAGCAGAGGAAGATCCTGTCCTACTTGAAGAACCACTTTATAGGAGAGGAGAGAAGCAAGTACCAATACCTGATGACGCTGCGCCGCGTGGTTGACGACAGCACTGTGTGTCTGATGGGTCACGAGCGGCGTCAGACACTGAACATGATCACAGTGCTGGCACTGAAGGTTCTAGGAGAACAGAACATTATCCCTAACACAGACCATGTGACATGCTTCTACCAGCCTGCCCCGTATCTTGCAGAACACACTGCTCCCTATTTAGTAGAACCCAGCTATTGCAGCTACTACATACCCCAGGGAGGATCAACTCTGCTTTACCAACCTTACCCATTACACCTGCATTCACAGACTGGACTAGTCTGAAACACAAACACACTTAACTACACTAAACTCACAGTGGAGCAAGGTGCTTGCCATGAAGGAAGAGCTGGAGAATTGAAATCTAATCCAGGGATTAACTGTTTGGTCTATAATAGACCTATGGGGGTGGGAATGATTGGGTTTTACAGTAAACTCCCCAAGTACCCTGTATGGTTTCAACATGATTATATGTAATTATCTGGGCTTTGTGGGAAAGTAATAATTCTTCCGATATTGTTCAAATTCCAGAAAATGCTGTATGCACTGCATGAGTCATAGCCCTTTGGTCTCCTTTGGAAACCAGCTGAGCTGTTGACATTCACACACATCCACAGACATATTCATAAACAAACACACACACACACACACACACACATTTATATATACAGTATACACACAAACACACTTCCAGGTTCTTGAATTCTCGTATACTCTTTTCATGTTCTTATTGTGTTGTTTCTAAAGGGTTTGTTCAGAATGTGGACCTTGCCTGTGGTTAATATTGTGCATGGAAATTAGGACTGTTCTCTCACTGCCAAATACTGTGTGACTACTATGCTTCTTAAACAGTTTAATGTAACTTTGTTGAACCTTTACTAAATGGGTGTATTCTGAAAAAAAAAAGATAAGGGATAAGAGTCTACCAGTGTGTACAGTACTTTCATCAGAACATACCCATGCATGCACAACACAAACACACAAATACACACACACAAGCAAACATACATACAGTATACTTTATGCACACAAGGTAAGACAATGCATGAGTAGCTAAATATATAGAAAACATCCTGAAGTCAGGCAAAGGCTTATCATTTAATAAAAATTGATCTATTTTTGCAAGACTTTCCAAGATAAAACTCAGTGATAATCAGAATGGTTAGTTCCTACAGTAAAATGCCAACAACAATGCCTTTGCAATAGACTGTACAGCATATTGATGACAGTATATTTTGTGCGGATAAACTGCATTGTTTTCAGGTAAATTGTGTTCAGATGTAGTGCTTGATTCCGTTCCCTCGTGGAGTCTCTTCTGTAGTCGTGAAGTACTGTACCATCCAGTGTTGATTTGTTTAATGCTAACGTTTACTCTATGGAGGTGGTCAGGTTATAACCATCTTTGGGTCATCTCTAAACATGGCAGACGCAGATCAATCTGTCAAAACCGTAAGAAGTACATCCAAACTCCTGTGACTCCTCTCAGCATGAATCAGTGTCCTATAATTCACCCAGCCAGAATCAACATGGAACAAGTTCAAATTCACCTCAGTCCTGTTTGGATCTTCGTTTCAAAGCCGTGAAACTGCAACTATGACCAAAGATGGTTCGGTAGGGAAAATCAAGTGCCTAAATGTGAGACATCATTGGCATGTCTTTATCTCACTGCACTGGGGGGTGTAAACGGGGTGGGCCTTGGTCTGGGTTGGGTACGTGTTCAGTTTTTGACCCCTGTTATTGCTGCCCATTTTGATGTCTTCTTTAATGTAGTCCTTTGTTGTAGTTTATTCATGTACATTTTGATAAAATAAAGGAGAAACTCAAAAAAATCTTTTGAATTCTTTCAAAAATAAGCCTTTATTATAAGAAAACAAAGCCAACATTGCTTGTCTTTTTATTCTTCATTTTATTCATTCTTACTCTCTTCCCAAAAAGGATGCTATACAGCTTATGTATACTCCCCATGATTGCGCTTTGCAATGATCCACTTAAGCATGACTGTGAAATCATGATGGTGCTCAGGAGAGCGACCAAAAGCTGTGAAACGCTGTCTGTGTGAGGCCTCTTATCACAAATAACCTGTCCTTTGGATATGTTTGGACCAGAATGACGCACGTTGTACGCAACACAGCAGGCTCAACAATGTGATAATCTGAGGAGAATATGGTTAGTGAGGTGTGAGACTGAAACGAGAGGGCCAGAGGGTGTGTACACGTGTGTGTGTGTGTGTGTGTGTGTGTGTGTGTGTGTGTGTACTCGTGAAAACGTGCAGGTGGTCTCCTTTTTACCTATTTACCAACATTATGATGAAACAAAAGGGTTCCCTTTCTTATTCCATCACTGCCTCCACCCTCTCCTCCCACTTCACACCACTGATAAGTCGTGGGTGCGAGAAAATGAGACATCTCCACGGTGTGTGTGTGTGTGTGTGTGTGTGTGTGTGTGTGTGTGTGTGTGTGTGTGTGTGTGTGTGTGACACCATCATACTAAAACAGTATGGGTTTTCACTTGTGTGCTCAGCGTTGAAAACGTGTGGCTCTCTGGGAGAGAAAACGAGCGTGTGATCTAATAGGGTCCATATCAGCGTCTCACAGACCGCTAAGCCACTCTTGTCCACTCGGGGGTTTCCATAGAGACAGAGACAGGCAGCAAGATGGGCGCAGAGAGCATGACGGAGGACAGGGAAGACCCACACACCAAATGAGGGGGTGAGAGATGAAAACGAGCGAAAAAGAAAAAAGGAGGTGGGTGAAACAAAAGAGAAAGATAGTGCACAGAGTGATGGATGGATGAGAATATAGAGTTGAGGGGGAGACAAAGCCAAGGACAGAGAATGAGTAGGGAGGGAGGGGGGAGGGGGGGTTATAGATAAAGCGATGAGGGAGTTGCAGCAAGGAGCAAGGGAGTTGATAGGGAGAGCGTGGGAGGTTGTCAGGGCCTTCAGTCACAGGGGAGTCACTGTGAGGTGGCTGCAGTGACGACAGCAGTGATGTTGGAGCTGGAGCACACACACACACATATGTACGTGTGTGCACACATACATACACACAACTGCATGCACATCAATTCTCCTAATGGCCTGCCCACCCATCCACCCTCAACAAATAGTTTGAAACTCACTGAGACAAAAAAAGAACATCACCCACACATCTGTCGTTCTGTCTCTCAAACACCCCGGCCAATACATTTGATTTGACTTTTTGCCTCATATACATGCAGTTTGAAACATTATAATAAAGGGTGATTTTTATTTGAATACCTCAATGTTAAAATAGGCATGGTTAGTTGGGACATGCTTTCCCTGCAGGGGAATGAAAACAAATGTATCTAGTTGGGCTAAACAAGGCTTAAGGCATGAAACATACTGCTCTATCTAAAGTGGGAGTTGAGTTAATTAGGAGTCTTCCAGTCCCTCCTCGTCTTTTTGTCCAATTTAACTCCTCTGCAACTTTCTGTACGTTAGCAGTTAATTTAAAATCTCAAGTGAGAGCAGTGATTATTGGATGCCAGTTTACATACCAATAATTAAAAAGACAAAACACATTTCATTTCAGGAGGTTTAATGATCCTTTGAATACATAATGACTCTTCCCTGATGAGAATGTGGTGATAAAATGTTTGCATAGTATTCACCATTCATATTACTTTTCATTCACTACAACCTCACACTCCTTAACCTGTATACCACCCAGATCCTCTACCCTCCCCCCCCCCCCCCCCCCCCCCCACCCCCACCCACCCAGCCACCACCCGCACCCACTATGTTCCTCCCACCCACCTGCTTCATTGACTGCTATGACTCAGTCCTCTTTCAGCTGAGGGTACAAGAGGATAAAAACCTGGATGAAAAACAGCCAAGAAAACCATTCTACTCAAAGAAATCGAGCAATTGGCAAGAAAAGTGGCTGCTGCCTCTTAAGTTCTAATGCCACCCACCCCAAACACACACACACGCACACACACACACACACGCAAACACACACACACACACACACACACACACACACACACACACACACACACACACACACACACACACACACACACACACACATCTCTCTTACATTGAAATTGATGAAGTCTTACTTTATGCGTCAATTCATCCTTAACAGCCAAATTGGGATGGCAGTGTGGAGTGTTTCAAAAATAGTTTTTCATTTCTCTAGATAGAAGTGTGTGTCGTCACGACTCTGTGACAAGGATGGATGATTTCTTAAAGGCGAACTTGCCAGATACATGCCACACATGGAACCTAAATGAGAAACCCTTGAGGAACCGTACCTGTACATCAAGTTACATTTTTTTTATTCCACACACAAATTCAACCCACCTGTGCTACTTTCAGGC